>NC_084504.1:5244104-5315007 GCF_024500385.1 Phyllopteryx taeniolatus | reverse complement strand
TTCTAGACTTCTTTATACCAAGCATACTCAACAGTTCATGAATGAGGCGGCTCTCGAAATCTCTGCCTTGATCCGAGTGTACTCGCTTCGGTAGACCATAGTGGACAAAATATTGTTCCCACAGGACCTTAGCAACTGTTGACGCCTTTTGATCCTTAGTCGCAAAAGCTTGAGCATAACGTGTGTAGTGATCTGTAATTACAAGAACATTACAAATGTTTCTGGAGTCAGGCTCAATTGTCAAGAAATCCATACAGACAAGATCCATCGGCCCCTCACTGGTAAGATGTGACAACCCAGCAGCTCTCTTGGGCAGCGTTTTTCTCTGAATACACCTTGGACAATTTTTACAATACGTCTCAACCTGTGTTTCCATACGAGGCCAGTAAAATCTCTCTCGCACCAACCCATAGGTTTTGTCAAACCCAAGGTGACCTGACTGGTCATGCAAAGACTGAAGAACAGTTTCTCAGAACTTCTGTGGGAGTAAGAGTTGTTGTCGAACTGGTTTGTTGGGAGGCTTACTGATTCGGTACAGTACAGAGTCCTTGACCTTTAACTTTTCCCACTCTTTTAACAACAATGACACATCCGGATGTTTTCGTTTGTTAGCCCGGTCCGCAAAGTTCTGCACAACAGCACACCACACTTCTCCGATGCATGGGTCTTCCTGCTGAGAATGTGAGATGTCAGCTAAAGACATTTGGGGCAGTGGCTGAGTGCTTACAGATAACACACTACAATAAGCTCTAGGTACAGCATGCTTGGATGAGCCCAGGAGATCCACTGCTCTGCAACGGTGAGGATAAGGTGTTCTAATTGACGACATGTGACAGACAGCTTGGACGCTGGTAGGAGACATGGACACTTCCTCTTCACCAGACACATCGCTGTCAGCATGAGGACGCCGTGACAAGGCATCTGCATCAATGTTTTGTTTTCCAGAGCGATATTTCAGGCTGAAATCATACATTGATAGCTCCGCTAACCATCTATGTCCTGTTGCGTCCAACTTAGCAGTGGTTAAGACATATGTTAACGGGTTATTGTCTGTGTGAACCTCAAACTTGACTCCATAGAGATAATCATGCAGCTTGGTAGTGACAGCCTATTTTAAAGCCAGAAATTCAAGTTTATGCGTGGGATAATTTTTTTCTGACGGAGAGAGGCTCCTACTTACAAATGCAACCGGACGCAAACCTTCTCCTTGGTCCTGATAGAGGACACCTCCTAAACCTTCTCTACTTGCATCAACATGCAGAACATAAGCCAGATTTGGGTTTGCGATTGCTAGGACAGGTGATTCTGTAAGACTGACCTTTAATTTCTCAAAAGCTTTCTCACAGTCTTCATTCCACCTAGCCCCAAACGGCTCTGAGGGGTGGTACCACTCTGTTTTTGAGTTCTCTTTCTCTTTGTTGTTCTTTTCCATTTTAGTCTTTCTTCCTGGCCTTCCAGTCACAATGCAGCCCTGCAGTAGCTGATTGAGCGGATGACAGACTCTGGAAAAGTCTTTCACAAACCGTCGGTAGTATCCGCAAAACCCAAGAAATGAACGGAGAGCAGTGATGTTCTCTGGGCGTGGCCACGACTTCACAGCTTCGATCTTTGAAGGATCAGTAGCAATGCCATTGCTAGAAACGACATGCCCAAGATAGGTTACAGAGGGACAGCAGAACTGACATTTATCCAAAGATAATTTAAGTCCCTCTTCCTTTAATCTGTCAAGCACTTTAAGAAGGCGCTGCTCATGTTCCTCCATTGTTCTCCCGAAAACAATGACATCATCAAGGTACACTAACACTTCCAGCAGATTCATATCACCAACCGTCCTTTCCATGATACGCTGAAACGTGGCTGGTGCTCCGCAGATGCCTTGTGGCATTCTCTCAAATTGATAAAATCCTGCCGGACAGGTAAATGCCGTTTTTTCTTTGTCAGCATCACATAAAGGGATCTGATAGTAGCCACTTCGGAGATCAAGCACGCTGAACCATTTGCTACCACTCAGGCATGTCAGGGCATCCTCCACACGTGGGACTGTATACTGGTCAGGAATTGTTCTCCTGTTTAATGTCCTGTAATCCACGCACATACGTATGGTCCCATTTTTCTTTCGGACCACAACGATAGGTGACGCATAGGGGCTTCTAGACTCTGAAATTATTCCAGCTTCTTTCAAATCATTTAAATGTTTTCTCACATCCTCCAAATCCTTTGGAGGTAAGCGTCTAGAGCGTTCTCTGAATGGTTTGTCCTCCGTCACTCGAATGCTGTGTTGTGTGCTCTTTGCACAACCAACGTCAAACTCACTACAGGAGAAAACCTCTTTCCTTTCCATCATTCTTTGACACAGCCTCTCCTTCCACTCAGGAGGCACAGGAGAATCTGCGAAGTTGAAAGACGAGGGGGATAGTTGAGATGTGGACGGCTTAGAGGACTTCTTTTCAGGGACTGCATTTATTACATCCACCCTGTGCAAATGAGCAATTTGCATACCACGTTTCAATGTCACAGAATGATTTGATACATTTCTCAAAGTTACTGTGATACGACGACAATGAACAGCACTTGCTTTATCAACAACGGGCATCACTAACAGTTCTTCAGGGAAGTAACCCTCCTCTGGACGTTCTACAAGAACAGCCTGACCAGAAAACCCCCCCACAAATTTTGGCACGCCAACCACTTTTGCAACGCCCCCAGGAGACAGCACTAAGGGCTTCTCTCGAGTGAACCAGACTGTTCCTCTTTTTAGGTCAGCTGTGTCATCTGGGGTGCTCCGAAACTTCTCATAAGCCTCTTTTATTGAGGGGTGAACAGACATGTTATGTAAGAAATTATCTCCGTTTTGTGTCTTGCAGGAATGAAATAGGCTCCGAACTATGGAAGTGTTTGTGCCAACCACAATAGAAATCTCACCTTTCATGACTGGGTCTGGACACACAAGCACAAGTGTTTCCATGGTCTTAGCTACACCCACTACATCTCCAGCAAACTCAAGTTTCAAACACATATAACCATCATATGGATATCGGTCTACACTGAGGCCCCAAATCTCCAAGCACTCAATAGGGGTCAAGGGCAGGTGTTTCAGATACTTGTCATAAAAGGAGCGGTACAGCAGGGTAACTTGGGACCCACTATCAAGCAAAGCTTTGGCGTAAATGCCCTCAACTTGTACAGGAACAACAGAACTAGGTCCAATTAAACCCTCTGGCAAATCAGCCTTGCTTTCTTTTAGCGTATCACACTTTGTGGAACGTGTTCTCTCCAGAGCATCAGGCCGTTCCTTTACTGAGCTCCTGGGAAGTTTCCCATCAGCTGTTTTGCTTTCAGGAGACGCTTATTTACTTTTCGGAGATTTTCACACTCCCGCTGAAAATGACCATCTTCACCACATTTGTAGCAAAAAACATCTGCACCATATTGAAATCTGGGAGTTCTCTCTTTCCCACTTGCATATTTTACAGCAGCTTTTTGAGTGTGGTTCTGGATTGCATGCTGTGGTGGACTTTCTGATGTAGCGACAGAGACAGATAGCAGACGTGCAATATCACTTTTAAGCCCCTGAATTTCCTTCTTCAGACTCTCTATGGCATGGTCGGTCTCCACTCCAACAGCTACTGATGGTGCAGACTCTGGTTGTTTTGACACCACTGACGCCGTAGCACAACCTGCACACTTAACCGCAGATGAAGAAACAACATTCTTCACTCTTTCTCTTTCAAGAACCATCCCCTCTTCTTCTCTTACCTCACGAAGGAGCTCTGTGAAGCTTGGAGCGGGCTTTAGCTTGTAAGTCATCCTTATACGAAGTGCAGCAAAATCATGAGTGAGTGCACCTCTAGCAATTTGCTCGATGCGTGTCCTGTTCATGTCAGTGACGTCTAACCCACCTTTCCGATGAACAGCGTGCAGCAGTTTGTCTAACCTGAGTAAGTATCCTGACAACTTCTCAGTTTCTTGCTGGAGTGTGTTACGGAACTTTACCATGAGATCTGTGGTCCCAAAAGCTGTTTCTAGGGCCTTAAGATACTCATTGGCAGTGGCACTGGGGTTAGTGGCTCTTAAACCCCGGACAATATCTGCTGCAGGCCCTTTGAGACTTTCAGCGATTCTCTGTTTCTTGACAACATCAGAACATTGCCACTCATCCAGCAGGTGGGTGGTCTGTTCCGCCCAAGAGTCATACTCCTCTTCTCCAGGTAGCGTTGGCTTTATGCCCGAGAAGAAGCGAAGTTTCCGATAGCATTGTCCGTCCATAGGCGGGGCTTGACATTTTTCCACAAGCAAAGAGATGGCATTGACAAGCTCTGTGTTCAAGTCAGGAACAGTGGGTGGGGCAGGCGTGGTCTTAAGCAAACCTGTCACATCATCTAAAGTCTTTCCTTCACTGGCTAAGAATGATACTAGCTTGGATTGGAAACCTCTTTTGTCACTAGTCACATGGAAAGTCTGAAAATCAGGGACACTTACTACCCACAAGTCTGACGGGTCCCCAGCAACCAACTGTTCAGGTAAGTCAGTTTTAGTCATGTCATCTGTGGTCTCAACTAATACGGACTGATTGTTGTTTTTGCGTGTTAGACACCGTCCTCTGATTTTAGTGCGACCAAAAATTTTAACTTCATCAAGTACCTTATAAATGTTCTCATCAGTAACATCAAGAGAAACCCCGCTAAGCACAATAGATTTCTTAACATCAATACCTTTGTCGTCACACCATTTGATTATTTGTTCGGTCTCCATGTTTTGTTTTGAGTTTTTTTTTTTTTTTTTTTTTTTTTTTTTTTCAAAACCAGTCACACAAAACACACTCAGTATTGTGATTACAGTACTATTACAACCCCGGTCAACATTGACCGAATTTCTTCCTTTTTTTTTTTTTCCTTTGCTCACCAATACACTAGTGAACAATAACGATCCCGGACGAGCCCCCACATGTAGCCCTCATAGGCAGTACTCACAAAACCGTTGAACCCTCAGTTCACTGGGGGGAAAAAACCCAAACCGATTGTCGTAGGAACGAGCCCTCAAAACGCTTCAGTAGGCACAGCGACTCGATCCCGTAGCGTCGAAGCGGCAGCCCGGTGGCGTTGAGCAGGCGGGACCCGTGGCGTTCAGCAGACAGGACCCGTGGCTTTGAAATAGTAAATCCGTTCGCGTCCAAAAACAGTCCAAGCATCCGTTCGTCCATAAAACAGTCCAATCATCCGTTCGTGTCCAAAAACCAGGTGCAGACCCCCGCCCAAAAAAAACTCTCTCCCTCTGGTCCCGCATCTCCCGCTCTTCCTCTCCACGACTCACCTCCTTCCCCCAATCCCATTGGACCACCACCCCTTCAATCAATCATTAAAACAAAAAAAAACCTGAAATGTTCACAGACCCCTCGGGACGCAGGACACCCCAGTATCCATCCACACAAAGAACCAAACAAACTTTTAACTAGTTTTCACAACAGCAATTCAAACAAATACAGTTTAACACATTTTAGTCAGTACACTACACATCCTTCCAGCCAATTTATACCTCTTATACTGTTCAGGTTCACAGGTGAACTGGAGCATATCCTAGCTGACTTTGGGCAGAGGGGGCTTATACCCTGGAAAAATATGCCTATATGCAATTTTCTATAACGTAATAAAGAAACATCCCAAAATATGTATTTTTATTTTATTTTCATTGAAAACCTACTGTCTACTGTTGTAGTATGATATTTATTGTTCTGTCTTCTCTCTTAAACTGAGACAATGAATGGTTACTGTGGGCCATAACCACACCCAAAAATATTCAAACTAGTTGTGTGCTCAATCAAATTTACACAGCAGAAGGCAGAAGGCTGTTGTGTGTTCCACGTACACACGGTTGCTCATCTGATCGCAACTCTAACAGCAGCGGTGTTGGATTGGTGATTGGCATACAGTGGGAGAGGAGGATAGATAGATGGTAGCACTGCTACTGCAAAATAGTTATGCCAAACTAGGACAAGCTCAGTAGAACATCGCTAAACCCTTCTACGACCACCAGTTCATGCTGTCACTGCAGCTTTTGGGTCAGTAAACACCAACCCGTTAGCCATTCTAGCGCTAACTGCTATGCTCCTCGGACCCAGCAGCCTCCAAAGAAGTGGAGTTTCCCACTAGCACAGGCCACACAGGACGCATTGGCACCATCGATGTAACCCTTGCACTTTATTGTGCAGCCAAATGTTCAATGTTTTACACCGGACTGCACCGCTACAGTATTTTCTTCATCATCACCAGAATGGTTGACGCGTAATTACAGGTACTGTACATTGTATATCTGTGTGCTTAGCTGTACATCGTTTACTGCAATTCTCTCTCTGTCCCTATCCCCTGCAAACACTGGGGTTCCACTGTGTTAAAGTCCCTGTTTTGAGTTGTTTTCTGTTTGAACTGTGGTTGTACTTTGATAATGACCATACATTTGATACTTGGTCAAATCCACATCAAATTTAGCTGCCATTGGTAGTGAAGTGTCATGCTAGCCTATAGGATATGCATGTAAAACTTAATCTGACAGTTTATCCTGTGGTTTGAGGTGTGTAATTAAAATGTAATACTTACGAATGCTAATATTTGTAGCAATATTTTCAAAGCTCTGAAACCTTCACAAAGATGCTATTTTGTGTCAGTGTCACTGTTAATTTATACCAAATCCAGTTTCATTTATAATCTATTTAAATCTATACCTTTCTCTTATTCTGGGTTGTTAGTGGTCAGGTTTTTGGAATGCATGATACGCATCCATTGCATAGTAGAGCATGAAGGATCAATACATTTTACGTACAGCACATTACATTTATGAGTGAAAAGGATATGATGTGTTGAATTATGGGAGTGTGAGTCCAAAGAGCCATTCAGGGCTTAATGCTGATTTCATGACCCTGTGCTGAATATTGAGTCACAAAAGGAAAAGAGCCTGAATATCATGTGGGAAGATTCACTTCCTTTAAGCCACTGCCATTGTGATTTACTACTGTGATTTTCTTTCTCTCTAAAAGAGATTGGAAATTGCACTCAAGTGAAGTGAACGTTAACAACAGTTGGCTGAACTTTATTACTTAACACAAATACCCGTCCTCAGGTTTATTCAATAACATTTTAGTTAAAGCAATAATTATTGATTTGTAGTTTCTTAGCAGTAGAGACTCTCAGTACAAATGCAACAGTTGGGTGATTCTCACGAAATTAGATTCATGAGATGGCATGAAGCATTTTTATGATAAACGTTGAAGCTATCAAAATAATAAGGATAACATTATGAACACATCTTTTATTATTTTACTCATGATATCAAATAACCATCATTAATACACTCATTTATTTATTTATTTTTAAGATGAAATTTCTGATTACCGCAATGTGTACATAGCTAGATTTGGTTCTATGAGCTTGATCTACTATTAATGAAGAAAGATTAAAAAAAAGAATAAACTTTTATGCATGTTATAGTTTAAACAGTTACAATGAAGAAACATGTAGTATTTAGTGATCATTGGCAAATGTAGTGAAAATAATAATTTTCCATTTCCAGCTCCATTTTCTGAGCCGCTAATCCTCACAAGAGTCGCAGGAGTGCTGGAGCCTATCCCAGCTATCATCGGGAAGGAGGCGGGGTACACCCTAAACTGGTTGCCAGCCAATTGCAGTGTCCAAGACCAATTTTCTCCTTCTCCGCAACAAATTTCAATCATTGTTTAAGTCCTGAACAAACTTTGGAATTGGTCCTTGAGGTGCTTCAGCGGGTAGTGGAGGCAGGGACGTGGGGCAGGCAGTGGCAAGGACAAGCGGCTGGCTTGGCGGTGGGATGTCAGGAATTACGTAGACCAGGATGAGGAGAGACACAGGGGTCATAAAAGGAGACGAGGAATCGAGTATCTTACGTAAGGCAGGTGGGCCGTGGTACCGCTTGGAAAACCTGCAATACTTTGGCGAGGATTTCCGGGATCTGGCAGGCTTATATGCAGGTGGTGACGACGGCTGATTGGTGACAGGTGCGCGGCTTGAGGATGATGCTGGAAAGAGAGGGGAGGGGAGAGAGGGGGAGAGAGAGGGCGAGAGGGCGCAAAGCACCACCACGCTCCAACAATAGTACTGCAGGGCAGTTCATAACAATAGGTCAGCTATTACAACCCAGCCACCCTGCTGTGGTGTAAAAAAATATGTGGATGCAGGAGCGGCAACCTACTATAATTTGTTTGATTAAATAGTTTTGCAGTAGTACAATCTATTTCTATCTTTCTGTATTTCTGTCTTTTTAATGCAATGTTACATAAGTATGGAATTTTGTTGCAGGCAAGCTTCAGTTGAAAAGAAGAAGGCAGCAGCTAAAGAGAGGCTGGCAAAGCATAGGGCAGCCATTTACAGCAATCCAATTTCATTGGTCATAAATATTGTAGTTGTTGCTATTCAAATTCTTCATATGAAATCATTCTCAGGTGTTTGATAGAATGTCAGGACAAGTCCTACAGTGTAGACTACAATACATAATTGTTTATTAATTAAGATTGTATGTTGAACTGTGATGTTTATGAGAAATGAAAAAATTAAATACTGTTTATGAAATAAATATTCTTCTAATTTTTTGGGGATGTTTGTCTAATATGGTTGGTTATCAGAACCATTGTCTAATTTCCGAAATATTGATCCTCATTACCTCAAATGAGAGAGCACTTGTAATTTATTCATTTCTTTGATACTCTTTGCTGTTCCTCTTTGCCCCTCCTGGAGCCGTCACCTGAGCGTGGTGGATGGCTTTATGTGTCCCAATGATCCTAGGAGCTAAGTTGTCTGGGGCTTCAGGCCCCAGGTAGGGTCACCCATGACAAACAGGTCCTAGGTGAGGGACCAGACAAAGCACGCTCAAAGACCCCTTATGATGAGTACAAATATTGGACTTGAATTTCCCTCGCCCGGACGCAGGCCACCGGGGTCCCCCCTCTGGAGCCAGGCCTGAAGATGGGGCCTTTTGAAGGGCACCGGAGGGTGTGTTCCAACTAGAGGGGGATCACACTCCTCAGCCTCTCTGGTAAGGTCTATTCAGGGATGCTGGAGAGGAGGATCCGTCGGGAAGTCGAATCTCAGATTCAGGAGGAGCAGTGTGGTTTTCGCCCTGGCTGTGGAACAGTGGACCAGCTTTATACCCTCGGCAGGGTCCTCCAGGGTGCATGGGAGTTCGCCCTACCAGTATACATGTGTTTGTATACTTGTGCACTCGGAGAAGGCGTTCGACCGTGACCCTCGGGGAGTCCTTTGGGGGGTGCTTCGGAAGTATCGGGTACCAAACCCCCTGATATAGGCTGTTCGGTACCTGTACGACCAGTGTCAGAGTTTGCTCCGCATTGCCGGGAGTAAGTTGGACTTGTTTCCGGTGAGGGTTGGACTCCACCAAGGTTTCCCTTTGTCACCGATTCTGTTCATAACTATTATGGACAGAATTTTTAGGCGCAGCCGAGGCATAGAAGGGGTTCGGTTTGGTGGCCTCAGTATTGCATCTCTGTTTTTTACAGATGATGTGGTTCTGTTGGCTTCATCAAGCAGTGATCTCCGATTCTCACTGGAGCGGTTCGCAGCCGAGTGTGAAGCGGCTGTGATGAAAATCCTCTAAATCTGAGACCATGGTTCTCAGTCGGAAAAGGGTGGACTACCCTCTTCAGGTCGGGGATGAGCTTCTGCCCCAAGTGGAGGAGTTCAAGTATCTTGAGTGAGGGAAGAATGGAACGGGAGATCTACAGGCAGATCGGTGTAGCATCTGCAGTGATACGGGCTTTGTCTGTTGTGGTGAAGAAAGAGCTAAGCCGAAAGGCAAAGCTCTCGATTTACCGGTCGAGCTACGGGGACGACCCAGAACACGCTGGAGAGACTACGTCTTTCGGCTGGCCTCGGAACGCATCGGGACCCCATCGGAAGAGCTGGATGAAGTGGCTGGGTAGAGAGAAGTCTGGGCGTCCCTGCTAAAGGTACTGCCCCCGCGACCCGACCTCGGATGAGCGGTAAAAAATGGATGGATGGATGGATATTTTGCCACAGTTTTGCTGATAGAACCCACTGACAGAGCAAATAGTGGGGGCCCACTGAAATACAATTCTTTCAAAAGTGCATGATAGTAAAGGCAAAAATAGCTCCATAAAAATTGTGTGGGTTGGTACAATTTATGTATTTTCTCTTCAAACTCTGCAGATACAAGTGCATGATCCTAACTACTCATTAAACTCATTATACTCTTGTCTTTATACTGTCATAACAACCGTAACAACATGCAATTGATCGGACGCTTTCACAAATTCATACTTATCTCAGAAATAACAATTTTGATGTCTGCTATTGTGTGGCTGCTGCATTCTGGCACTTCAGATCATAGATGGTATATTACAACAACATGAATGAAGCTCACTCAAGTGGCATTAATGGTGAAAACAGCTGCAAGGATATAGAATGACCATTTGTAAAAGAACTAATAAAGAAACTCTTAAGATGACTTTGTGTTAGTTTTCATGGAAAAGGCATTTTAAGCAATAGGACAAAAATTCTATTGATCAAAAAATGTAAATAGCAACTGCAGAAAACATGTTCCAAATCATGAGATTTTATTTGGGACACATAACGGAAATACCTTTTGGCATTAAAAGTGAGAAATATATCACTTTAGAACAATAGCTTTTCTTAGAAACAATTAATACCTTTTGAACGATAAGAACTGCTAATAATTCTCATCCTCATTATCAGTGAAATTAATTGCTTTTGAAAATATAATTCAGTGGGGTATGTCTATACCGTTATTGGTCAAATCATATGAAAATGATCCACATATGCAGTATATCTAATACTGTGACAAACGTGCCCATTATTTGGGGATGTTTTGATTGGCAAGACTCGCAGGAAAGGCTTGACTACGTTGCCACTCTCCATAAGTGACACGATTCCCGTTTTAGTGGCTGACTTGTCGTCTGGTCATTTTTTGCCAACTTTTTGGCTTACACGCACATAGCATGTGCTGCGTCTTCTCTCCTTTTCAGCAACAGCACTGTATACAGACTTAGCATATAAACTACGTGAGTTTGAGTTGTTTTAAGTGGTTTCAGGTGTACAAGGTTATTTCCATCTTGGCAGATCCATCCATCCATCCATCCATTTTCTAAGCCGCTTCTCCTCATTAGGGTCGCGAGATCTTGGCAGATAATTTTCCAAAAACAGAAAAAAAAATCAATGTTAATATGGCCTGAATTTCCCACAGGTGTGAATGTGAGTGTGAAGAACTCTTTGTCTAGTTTGTCAGTAGGTGCCTTGTCATATACAGTAGGTTTAATGTGAAGAGGCACAGCACATTTTTTTGACGATTCTCATCTTGGACCAACCTGCCAACACATCATAGCTAAGTGTGCTTGGTGAGCCATGTTTGGAAACACACGTTATTTGTGTCTCCAATAGATTTGATTTACAACCACTCTATCACTAATGTGGCATGATGACTCATATTTCGTTTGTAGGTGTTGCCCCCATAATAAATATGCATAGTTGGTAGTCGAAGAGATCACTTCTCATGCGGATTACAATATATTGCAAAGCAAGAAGTACCAAATGACTTTCTGGGGAATTAATGTTAAATGTGCAATTTGGCCTGATCGATAATTCCGTATGATAAGAGATTTAAATTACATTCACCTGAGAATGAACACAGTTTTACAGAGGGTTTTTGACCTTGCACATAACACAAAACACATGTCTATTTATTGGTAAAAATACCATCCCTTTAACCGATGGGTATTCATGTCTTAGTGTGTGTTTGGGATGAGACATTAGTTAAGAATTACAAGGGAGGGAAATGGAGAACCCTGAGATTTGGTTATCCGAAACTCGAGAGCTTTGACAGAGAACATGGGCTATAGAAAGACATGCGGGTAGATACAAAGAGCACATGTAGGATGTTCAACTGCTGGATGAAAAAAAAAAAAGATGATTGTGAAGTGTAATAAAATGCACCATGAACAAAGGATAACTTGAATATATTTACATTTAAGAAAAAATGAAGTAAAAAGAGAAAGACAGGAGGAGTAAGAGGTTACAGAGTGTATGGTCTGGGAGCCATGTGCATGACTCAACTTCATTAGCGAGTATGTATCTTAACCTATCGACATTCACATCAGAATGCGTAATCTCCACACATTGATTGGCTGACCTCTGGAATGGCCACATCGTTACCACTCCTCATTGTTTCTGAATCTGAGATCTTTTATTCCCGAAACTCCTACGCACCCCCTTTCGACCACTAATATCTTTTTTAGTAATAAACTTGCAAAAATGAGTGCACAGTACAGGTTATATGAGTGCAGCAGCTCATACATTTGAAAGCAAAGCCGACAGTCAGTGTGCTAGGTTTGAACTCAGCTGGCACTTGGCAAATGGAGGCATTTGTCTTGCATTTCTATGATGGTTGCCTTTGTTTGATTCAGCACTGGGAATTGGCTTCATTTTTAATCTTTCCCTTCACAATAGTAGGGACAAAAGCAGAATTTTGATTTCAACCACACACTTGCATTACTTGATCAGCTTCACCTCTGTTTTTTAATGCGCCGAATCAATAAAAGCAAACAGGCGTATCGGGCTGACCTCACTGAAGAAACTCGTTACATTTACTGAGAAGTACAGTACATTGAAACACTCTTCTTTTCATATTATTCAGATGAAAAGTTTTTAATTTATGAGATTATATCACAGTATGAGTTAGGTGGTACATCACAGCAGTTAGTTGAGTCAGTGTTTACAAAACAAGGGCTCTTGGGAGAACAGCTCTCCCTTCTAACAGGATTAAAACAAATTCTTCTTCTTGTTGATGCGTGTCTGTGAGCTATCAGGGTAAAAAACAAACAAACAAACAAACAAACAAACAAACAACACTTAACTAATTTACAAAAGACCTTGTGGGGGGAAAGGGCACATTATAGCGAGCTTTAGAGACGAGACCTCTAACAACTAATAACAGAAAAATTAAATATTATCGAGGTCTCCACCAAAGTGAAATTCAAATCGAAGTTTATGTAATAATCGCACTTGCCACACAAGCACACACAAATACACGTACGCATGCACGCACACACTAAACATATTACCTCTTTGGCACAGGTAAAAATCGAATCAGTTAATGCTCTATAAAGAGTACTCATTCATCCATCCATCCATTTTCTGAGCCGCTTATCCTCACAAGGGTCACGGGAGGGCTCGAGCCTATCCTGGCTATCTTCGGGCAGGAGGCGGGGTACACCCCGAACTGGTTGCCAGCCAATCGCAGGGCAGTACTCATTCAGCAGTCAGTTATTCAACATAACTGTAAATGATGAAATGTGTGGAGTGACGTGTGAGGCCAGTAATCAATTTTAGATTTTGTGAATTTCAGTGCGAGGACATGTTTGACACAACAGGAAGAAAATAAAACACATTTGTATAGTATATTCTTAAAAAATAATCAGATTTCCAGGGTTGTGCTAGACAATTTAGATTCGAAAGCATGTTTAAAGACTGATGTGCTACCAATATCATACAGCATATGAGTCCATCGTCGTCCACTAAGCATCAATATTTGATTAGATTTCTTTTTTTCTTTTTTCATAAGATCGTTAGTGTTTTTGCCTCTGGAGAAGATAACAGAGGCTTTTATCCAATACACCATTCTCCAGTTGAGTGGTAGAATGAGCCTGCTCCTGAATCAATGACCAATTTAATTTCATGTGCCATACTGACATTTAACCAACATAAGCACAAAGGTTGATGGAATTCCATATGTATGCAAAGGCGGCCCTCAGCGTGGCTCATTGTGTTTGTAATGCTACTTAGCAGGAAAAAAAATCCAAATAAAGGGAGAAAATCCTCCTCCAGCTAAGCCCATGCAGCACATTCTCACACAAGGTTGAGAACTTACTGCATTGCATTAGCTTTTTTTTTTAACTGTCTAACACAAACTTTAAACATATATCTGTTTGCCTTTCATATATCTGCCGCCTAGCTGTAATTTCTCTGAGAACTCTCTTCCAACTTCTGAGCCCTATGTATTGTCATTGTTTAATAATTTTTAATCGTGAGTCAAACGTTTTGTTTACAGCATCTGCAGCCGATCTATCTTGTGTGCATCTACTTGCCTATTGTCTCTCCTTGTATTGAGTCAGTTTTTCTGTCCCCTTGGGCCCTTCTTCCTATTTATTATACACTATATGTGCAGCAGCCCAAGCAGATAGAGCTCACATCCTGACACAAGCATTTATCCAACTCCTCCTTCGACTTTGCCCCAAGAGCAAATCTGTTATTTGAAGTTTAGTGATCCTCAGCCCCCAAGATTGTTAAGCACTTCATAATGAATATTGTAGTATGCTGACTGTCGGCACGATGACCGACTGGTTAGCACATCTGCTTCACAGTTCTGAGGACCTGGGTTCAAATCTGGGCTTGTCTGTGTGGAGTTTGCATGTTCTGCCCATGCCTGCTTGGGTTTTCTCCGGGTACTAAGGTTACCTCCCGAATCCCCAAAACATGCATGCTAGATGAATTGGAGACTCTAAATCAGGAGTGTCAAACTCAAATTCACGATGGGCCAAAATAAAAAATTGGGACAACGTTGCGGGCCAAACTCAATATTTAATGTAAAATCACTACGATGTGCATGTTTCCCTATTCTGCAGAAATGTAGTGTTAAAGTTTAACATTGACAACAAACTTAAATTTTGCTTAAACACCGAATCTGGAATGAACAAACTTGAATATTATAAACACAAGAAATCAAATTTGCGATAAAAAACATCAGTGGTGTTTGTTTGTTGTTTTGTATTTAAATAGATAACATGAACTCTTCTGTCTCTCTATCTTCTATTTATCTATCTCCGACTACCTTTCTTTTTGATCTAAATCTTTTGTCAGACGCCAGCAATGAAACAACCCAAAAAATTAAGACTCTCCTTCAGTAAAAATCCAAACTTCAAACTATGAACAGTTCTTGCGTAGGAGTTGATAAAGGGCATTAAAAAAACATTAATTCAATTATGTTATATTCTTTGTTACAGCCACGTTGCTCCACACACGACAAACAGGTCTCTCTTTTACTTTAGTGAACAGATAATCTTCCTCCCACCTGTCTTGGAAGTTAACTGTTTTCCATCTTTTGTTTGGCCATTTTTGGGAAGGGGAAGTGTAAATTTGCTCGAGGAGACTGGTAGCGGCGGCACGGTGGATGAATGGTTAGAGTGTCAGCCTCACAGTTCTTAGGACCCGGGTTCAATCCCCGGCCCCGCCTGTGTGGAGTTTGCATGTTCTCCCCGTGCCTGCGTGGGTTTTCTCCGGGCACTCCGGTTTCCTCCCACATCCCAAAAACATGCATTAATTGGAGACTCTAAATTGCCCGTAGGTGTGACTGTAAGTGCAAATGGTTGTTTGTTTGTATGTGCCCTGCGATTGGCTGGCAACCAGTTCAGGGTGTACCCCGCCTCCTGCCCGATGACAGCTGGGATAGGCTCCAGCACGCCCGCGACCCTAGTGAGGAGAAGCGGCTCAGAAAATGGATGGATGGATGGAGACTGGTAGCATGTTGCTAACGACTGCATCTAGACTGATGGGCCAACACACGAGCAAAGCATTCTGGGATTTGTAATATTAGTGGCGCATGTGCTATATACTGGCAGGCCAGCTCTAATACACATTTAATATGGTCTTGCGGGCCAAATATAATTTCATCGTGGGCCAAATTTGGCCCCCGGGCCTGAGTTTGACGCCCCTGCTCTAAATTGTTTGTAACTGTGAATGTGAGTGCGATTGGCTGGCAACCAGTTCAGGTTGTACCCTGCCTCTTGCCCAAAGTCAGCTGAGAAAGACGTGAGCACGGCCAGGACCTTAGTGAGGATAAGCGGTACGGAAAATGGATGGATGGATTTTTGCTCCTAAAAAACCTCAGTTCAGTTAGGTAAACATGACAGTGCGACTTGACTTTGTGACTAAAAATCCACCTGATCAGTCAGATCATCTGCTGTGGTATTAAAGTGTAGTCCAGAAATAATAATCAATGGACTTCATCGCAACACTTGTTTTAGGATGGACACTCACATCATGTGGAAGTTGAAAAACATATCCTATGACTTGACTTTAACCAATGAGTACTTTCCCATTTTTGACGCTATGTAGATTACAAATATAGATGGTAAATGCTTCAAATCTAAATTCTGCCCAACTTATTCTGTCTTTAAATCAATTCCAACAAGCTAATATACTCACTAACCAGTTTATATGTTAAAAAAATGTTTCGCAGGTTTGAATACAAAATTAGAAAATTACAATACTAGTAATAAAGTGATTTATAATTACTACTCTCTCTCACGTGTGGCATTTCTAGGGGTACTGAGATGATAAAAGGATCTAAATGCAACCAGGCTCTCACCTCTTCTTTACCGCTTTACCTCTGCAATTGAAATAGGCTCAATAAAGACCTACAAGCGTGTGGCTGACTTCCCAATGCAATTTCAGCTCCTGCTCAAATGGCAGGAAGCAGCAAAGCGAGAGCAATGCAGTGCTCGCTGCCAACTTTGTTGAGCCACAGGAGTTGACGTGATGAAAGCGGCGTGGGCAGTGGGTGCTGGCTGCTATGACGCATCTGGACAGCTTGACAAAAACGCAATTACCCCTACACAAGGGAGGGATGCTTTCCTCAATGCTCTCCGCCACTGACTGGCAGGAGAATTAAGTGGACAACCAAGTATGAAGCAGGAGGGGATACACCCATTAAGGGAATTGGCTCATAAAGCTCTTACACAGGTACAGTTACGTACATGCAAAGGGCAGATTTTTCTTGCATTCGCATGCCTCAACACATGGACAAGGTCAGAATTACAGATAAAATACATTTTAATGATCACTATTAGTGGCCATGACACCATTTTCAACTGAGAAGAGTCATACAACATCCTTTTGTTATTTTTCATAACAGAGCTTTGGAGGCTGAAAATGCAAACATTTGTGAAAGTTTGGTTTTTAAGGCGAGCCCATTAGGAAAGCCTTAAAAAAAGGTCTTCTGTGAAAATGGAAGATGTGCATCCATTGGTTCAGAGTAGCTACGAGTGAGTGTCACTACTGAAATAGCAATTAGCAGACCAAAGGACTGTTGTTGCATTTGTACTGCTCAAGATAATGAGTTTGATTGCAATTCTTCGGCAAAGTGTACCTTTTCTACAGAGGTAATGCATCCCCTAGAGATACATAAACGAGGACAAGCAGGTACATATGCATTATTTTCATGTTAACTTAGTGGGCTCTATTTTTGTAGACGGCGCATCTGGGGCAGGCTGCAATTCCTGCCGTATCTGCCATGTTTGCCAGTTTCACAAACATTTGGAATTTAAGCATTTGGCTTAAAACGTTGACAAAAAAATATGAGCGTTCATCCAAAAAATCCCATACCGGGTCAGTCATGACCTGGGTTAACAATGTTGCCACTGGCGCCGTTAACCTGCAGGTCGCCGGTGTAAATTCAGGTACTGTGGGTCGAAGATGAAGGAGAGGTGGAAAGCGGGTTCTTAGGCAGAAAGAGAAGATGAAAGCACAGAACCTACAACTGAATGTGGGGACTTTGAATGTTGGGACTATGACAGGAAAATTTCGGGAGTTGGTTGACATGATGATTAGATGAAAGGTTGATCTGCGTCCAGGAGAGTAGATGAAATGGCAGTAAGGCTAGATGTTTAGGGGCAGGGTTGAAATTATTTTACCATGGTGTAGATGGGAAGAGAAATGGGGTAAGGGTTATTTTAAAGGATGAGTTAGCTAAGGATGTCTTGGAGGTAAAAAGTGTATCAGATCCAGTGATGAGGCTGAAACTTGAAATTGAGGGTGTTATGTGTAATGTGATTAGTGGCTATGTCCCACAAGTAGGATGTGACCTAGAGGTGAAAGAGAAATTCTGGAAGGAGTTAGATGAAGTAATTCTGAGCATCCCAGACAGAGAGAGAGCTGTGATTGGTGCAGATTGTAATTGACATGTTGGTTACATAAAGGGGGGTTATAAATAAGTGATGGGTAAGTTTGGCATCCAGGAAAGAAACTTGAAGGGACAGATGGTGGTAGACTTTGCAAAAAGGATGGAAATGGCTGTAGTGAACACTTTCTTCCAGTAAAGGCAGGAACATAGGGTGACCTACAAGTGTGGAGATAGACGCACGCAGGTGGATTACATCTTGTGCAGACGATGTAATCTGAAGGAGGTTAATGACTGTAAGGTAGTGGTAGCGGAGAGTATGGCTGGACAGCATAGGATGGTGGTGTGTGAAATGACTCTGGTGGTGGGGAGGAAGATTAAGAAGACAAAGGCAGAGCAGAGAACCATGTGGTGGAAGCTGAGAAAGGAAGAGTATTGTGCTGCTTTTCGAGAAGAGGTGATACAGGCTCTTCGTGGACATGAGGAGCTTCCAGAAGACGGGACCACTACAGCCAAGGTGATCAGAGAGACAGGCAAGAGACTACTTGGTGTATCTTCTGGTAGGAAAGGGGAGAATGAGACTCGGTGATGGAACCTCAAAGTACAGGAAATCATACAAGGAAAGAGTTTAGCTAAGAAGAAGTGGGACACTGAGAGGACCAAAGAGAGGAGAAAGGAATACATTGAGACTGAGGACAGATGTGAGTATTTGTAACAGTATGGTTTCATGCCTTGAAACAGTACCACAGATGCATTATTTGCCTTGAGGATATTGATGGAAAAGTACAGAGAAGGTCAGAAGGAACTAAATAGTGTCTTTGTAGATCTAGAGAAAGCCTATGACAGAGTACCCAGAGAGGAACTGTGGTACTGCATGCGGAAGTCTGGAGTGGCAGAGAAGTATGTTAGAATAATACAGGACATGTACGAGGGCAGCAGAACAGCGGTGAGGTGTGCTGTCGGGGTGACAGAAGAATTTAAGGTGGACGTGGGACTGCATCAGGGATCAGCCCTGAGCCCCTTCCTTTTTGCAGTGGTGATGGATAGGCTGACAGATGAGGTTAGACTGGAATCCCCGTGGACCATGATGTTTGCAGATGACATTGTGATCTGCAGTGAAATCAGGGAGCAGCTGGAGGAACAGTTAGAAAGATGGAGGCATGCACTGGAAAGCAGAGGAATGAAGATTAGCCGAAGTAAGATGCAATATATGTGCATGGATGAGAGGGGTGGTGGGGGAAGAGTGAGGCTACAGGGAGAAGAGATAGCAAGGGTGGAGGACTTTAAATACTTGGGGTCAACAGTCCAGAGCAATGGTGAGTGTGGTCAGGAAGTGAAGAAACGGGTCCAAGCAGGTTGGAAGGGGTGGAGGAAGGTGTCAGGTGTGTTATGTGACAGAAGAGTCTCTGCTAGGATGAAGGGCAAAGTTTATAATGGCGATGTACGGATTAGAGACAGTGGCACTGCTTCAGTTCAGACAACAGGAAGCAAAGCTGGAGGTGGCCAAAATGAAGATGAGGTTCTCTCTAGGAGTGACCAGGTTGGATAGGACTAGAAATTAGCTCATCAGAGGGTCAGCCAAGGTTAAATGTTTTGGAGACAACATTAGAGAGAGCAGACTTTGATGGTTTGGACACGTCCAGAGGAGAGATAGTGAGTATATTGGTAGAAGGATGATGAGGATGGAGCTGCCAGGCAAGAGAGCTCAGAGAGGAAGACCAAAGAGAAGGTTGATGGATGTAGTGAGGGAAGATATGAAGGCAGTTGGTGTTGGAGAGGAGGATTCAGGAGATAGGCTTACATGGAAAAGGATGACACCCTGTGGCGACCACTAATGGGACAAGCCGAAGTGATCCATCCTCGACAGCAACATATCAACAACAACAACAACACACAAAAACCCACCAACCCAACATCACCCCACAGCAAAGCACAAAGCGGCACACGACGCGACGACGAGCGCGCAAGCACAACGACCACAGGCGAGACCCTAACAACGCAGAGACTGCAGCCAAAAGCTCCCGCTCACACGCGAATGACCAGACAAATCTTCAACCCACCGCTCACGTGACGCATACACCATCGCAATCTATATGACATCTCTCTCTTCTGCCCACCGCCACACGCGTCGACACGCCCAGTCATGCGAGAGACGACGTCTGCGCAGATATCACATGCACAAACTCACCGCCCCGCAGATTTCATGACCCGTTTTCACGCAAAGTCAGACAACGTTGTTGTGAAAACAATCATAATTCACACAGGCCTCTACATGTGAGTGAATGAAAACACTGTAATACGGTATGCATCCCTGGCTTGTAGTTGGCTATGGCACTTTGGAAAGTGTCCTTACATCACACCTGTGATTGGCTGGCAACCAGTCCAGGCCGAGAATAAGTAGTGTCGAAGATGTATGGATGGCATTACATCCACACTTCATCACATTTCTTTCTGGGGCAGCAGTTTTGTTAAATTGCGCAGGGTTGGAGGTGCTTTGTATCACCTATTTTCTTTTAAAACCAGAATATTGTTCACGCCAAGATATTTCTATTTTTTCATGCATCCATCCATCCATTTTCTGAGCCACTTATCCTCACTAGTGGCACAGGAGTGCTGGAGCCTATCCCAGCTATCTTCGGGCAGGAGGCAGGGTACACCCTGAACTGGTTGCCAGCCAATCTTTCAGTGCTTCTTAATTATTCTTCCCTGGATTACTGAGTTTGGCCACAGTTTTCATTTTTATTATGAATTTCTTCATTTCCAGTCTCCTTTTAATTCATGTCTTCATGATCGTTCTTTCTTGCCTCAGCAGTCCAGCTGTCAGTGCAGCAACAATATTTTTCCTTGAGACCTCTTCCAACACTAACTATAAACCTCTGCAGACTCCTGTACGAACCTCCTTAAGATTTCCTTTTAACTGTCACTGAGTTGTGTTTTTGTATCCCGTCCTCTTTGATATTCTGTTGCAGCTTGTTGCAATATCTGCATTTTAAAATGATTCTGAACGATGGGTCGAGATTTCACAAACCCTCTGGCTTAGATTCTCTTCCAGCTTCTACATTTTTAAAAGACTCATCTTGAATGAGATGCTGGAAGCTCTCCAGCTGCATTTTCTCAGCCTCCCCTGTGGCTGTCATGGTACACATCCACAGGTTGTGGATTTTATCAATTTCTCATGCTGGATTTTGGTGTCTTATTAAAGACAATTTCATTATATTAAATGTAGTAAATGTTTTTACCCCCGCCACAATCCTCTACTGCAGCACCTGCTTTTTCCTGAAATGGTTTATCTGAAAATGAATATTTATCAATAAGCACCCATGTGATCCAAATGCCTCGTGTTAATCCCCATTAAAGGTCAGTTTATTTTGTGTCTACAATTTGTATAGAATTTACTGGTACTCATCAGTAGGTCAAGTATAGAGTCCAGAATCTGGACACATCCAAGTTTCCCTAAATTTGGGACTTGTGAGTGATATTTTACATATATGCATTCCATGCCCATCTTCCCTGAGAAAGGGAAAAAAATCTTTTTTGTCTTATTACTGCCACAAGGATGCAAAAAAAAAGTTAATTATATTAATTTTGCATTATTAACAGTGGTGTGTCTGAAGACAAGCTTGTTTCAAAGTCTTACTCGATTCATTTAGATAATAGGTGTCAAACTCAAGGCCCGGGGGCCAGATGCAGCTCGCCACGTTATTTTATGTGGCCCGCACAAGCAAATAATGCTCGTCAACTTCTGTGATTTTTGATAAAATCTGTACACAAATTCCAAATTGTCATAATAATAAACAATAATGTTGAGATATCGCATTTTTCTGCTACCAAACAGTAACTTAAACAATACTTGAACAAACTATTATCCTTGTCTTCTGATTTCAAAAGTAGTTATTCCTCAATTTGTTGTGTAATGGTAATAATATGATTTGGTGATTAAACATTTACATGTTTTCACTGTTCTAATGGCCCTCTGAGGAAAATCATAACTACAATTTGGCCCGAGACAAAAATGAGTTTGACACCCCTGATTTAGATAGTGGACTCCCAAAAAGAAAGGAAAAAAAAAACAGCTTGCTAGTAAAGTTCTGAGTCAACAAAGTCTCAGAAATGTGAGCTAAGAGAGCACAGGTAAAAGGGGCACAAAACAAGACAATTGGACGAAGTGTACAAGTAGGACGCTTTTTTTCCCTCCATGATTACTGACTGGAGGAAACAACACAGCAGCCGAAACAAAAACCTCCTTGTTGAAGAAGAAAGGATGCAAGTGTGCAGTTAGACTGGGACACAAAGCTGGGGGAGGACGGGAATTGAAGGGCCTTTCTGTTTTAGTAGAGCTTCTGTGTTTATACTATATTCCATCTGTATTGTGTTACGGCTTGATGCCTGTGTCAGCCAAAGGGGGGCTTACCTAAAATTGTAAAAGAAAGGCCAACTGAAATAGAGGCCCAGCGGGAAATACTGGGCCACCTCTCTACAGAAACCAGTTTTTCTAGGAAGAACAATGCAGGTACTTGAAAAGGGAAATGGAGGGTTATAGGCAGGGGAGGGTGACAATAGCTGATGACACGGTATGGAGAAATGTAAGGAAGAAAAAATTAAGGCGTCTCTCGGTTCGGTCTCGTGGGGGTTGGTGTTGGCTTCAAAGCATTTTGAAATTGAAAAGGCGAATTGAGAGCAGGATGGGATGAGACAGAAAGGTGAGTGAGCGCAATGGAGGGAACCAAAGAAGAGTGAGACAAAGGTGGTGGTGGTGAAGGGGTATGCCGTTTCCCCTAAGGATAAGTTCTACGTTTGAATTTGAAATTTGAACCAGCGTGGCAGGTCACTGCTCAGGATGGCAGCTAATGCTGCTATCTCTCAAAAAGAGTGTTCACATTCCTCCTCCTTTCTGCTCTGAGCCGTGCAGATGGTGCAATGTTCGCTCGCAGATATTAAGAAACCCAGGAGGGCAAGCCTACGAGATTGTTCGCTCTGCTTGGCTGATTCCACAATCTCTGAGCGGCTCTTCTTTACCGCAAAAACTGTGTAAGTATGTCTCATGACCTTCGCTGTTGTACAAACATGGTGAAAAGCAGCATTAAAGCATGAACATGAACAGAGCCCTGACAAGTGCTCTTTTACTCAAGCATGCACGAAGACGCACAAGTCTCGTGCCTTGGCTATTATGTGGCTATGATGTCATTGATTTTCTGCATTAGTTGGAAGCAGTGCGATGCAGAGCGATGAGCAAGGGCTGGAAAGTGCCTCTCTGTGTGGAATACTAATATTCTCATTGTGGGCAGTGGAGAAAAAGGAAATGTTTCTCCGTGCAGACCTTGTGAAAATGTACCTCCCTCGAGCTGAAACAGAAATGAATAAGGCAGACAGAGGGACCTGATGGAATGATTGACAGCCTGACAAAACCCTGATGGACATGTTGTCGGCTGACGGGTTGAAAGACGGGCCACTGAGGTCTGAGTGGACCAAATTGAACATTAGGGAGGGGGGAGGGGGGCAAATAATAGACCTGTCTAGGCTGAAATACAGCGAGGGGTTGTATTGCAAATGATATCTTTGGAAAACAGTTATTCTAACAAAATCAGTGATACCTGTACTGCAAAAGCAAAATGGATAAAAGGTCTTTACTCTCAAGTTCAGAGTCAAGTCCTAAATCGAGCAAATCCCGAGTCAAGTCCTACACTTTTGAGTTTTTAGTCATTTTAAAACAATTACATTAATATATTATATACTTATATATTTAATATATATAAGGTTTATATTGGCGGCAAGGTGGGCGACTGGTTAGCTCATCCGCCTCACAGTTCTGAGGGCCCGGGTTCAAATCTGGCCTTGCCTGTATGGAGGTTTTTTTTTCTTCTTTTTTTTTCTTCTTTTTTTTTCTTCTTTTTTTTCGGCTGTTAGGTCAAGCAGAATGGAAAATCTGTATCCCTTTCATGCCGGAACAGTGTTATTGTGTCACAGTGGACTTTTTAAGCTTCCGCTGTGGTATTATAATTGAGGTTTATTGAGAATCAGACT
Source organism: Phyllopteryx taeniolatus (assembly GCF_024500385.1). Taxonomy (NCBI): domain Eukaryota; kingdom Metazoa; phylum Chordata; class Actinopteri; order Syngnathiformes; family Syngnathidae; genus Phyllopteryx; species Phyllopteryx taeniolatus. The sequence continues at coordinate 5,291,022 of NC_084504.1, read as the reverse complement.
TGATCAGTCGAACAGAACAACATTTCTAGAAGGGAGAGAGAAACAATGACAAAAGACAAAGCACTAATTGTCAACAGGATGACAGAAGTAAATCATTACATTATCTACAACAATGAAACATTAAATATGAGTGTTGCATGGGGCTGTCGTCCTACACCCTGTGAGGGAAGGACAGGACAAGATAGAACAGGACAAGGACAGGAGAAGAAGCATGCAGGACAAGGGTCGTGAACCCAACTGTTCAACTGAAGTGTGGTGGCATTAATTATCCATTCATCCATCCATTTTCTGAGCCGCTTCTCCTCACTCGGGTCGCGGGCGTGCTGGAGCCTATCCCAGCTATCACCGGGCAGGAGGCAGGGTACACCCTGAACTGGTCGCCAGTTAATCGCATGGCATATTTAAACAAACAACCATTCGCACTCACATTCACACCTACGGGCAATTTATAGTCTCCAATTCATGCATGTTTTTGGGATGTGGGAGGAAACCGGAGTGCCCGGAGAAAACCCACACAGGCACGGGGAGAACATGCAAACTCCACACAGGCAGGGCCGGGGATTGAACCCCGGTCCTCAGAACTGTGAGGCTGATGCTCTAACCAGTCGTCTACCGTGCCGCGGCATTAATTATGTGAATAATAAAAGTCTACAGGACGAGAGTATAAGTGAAGGGATACACAATCGATTTGCATATTCATGAGTTATTTGTCGTACTTAGTGTGTGACCCCACACCCAGTGAAAGAGTCCTGGGGGTGTGAGTCTGCGGATACATGCAAGTAAATTGATACCGTTTTACATGCACAAAGACTGACAGAAGTGTCCTGTAATTGCTGTGGCTGGACCGTGGCGGCTGAGGACCCCACCCGATCAATCGAAGGGCGGGATCAGGCCCAGGGTTCCACCCGAGAGCAGCCAGCCAGCACCGCCGCAGCACCCTCGGAGCATGGGCAAGTCACCATCACACCACCACTACTCCCCAGGAGGTCGCCCTAATGGTTCCCACCCACCCCCGAGATCAGGGAGTGAAAAAAAGTCCCGCCCCCACAGATTCCGGAACAGCAAACACAGGGACAAGAGGAGAAGATCCCCACAGTATGCATGTGTCTTTTCACCATGCAAACTGATCTAAAATGTGTGAAAATAAAAGAGAAAAGAGAAAAAAGAAAAAGAAATGAATATAATAATAATAAAGCAATAACAACAACCTCGACAACAAAGAATGTAGAAGTCCATTGTTTACTTTCACACTTATGAAAATAGTCTTGTTATTATCAAATGTCAAATGGCACCCTTGTCAGGCAAAGGAAACAAGAGTCTAGATTTAGCATGTTGAGGAAAGGTGACCAGAAATCTACATATATGTGTAATTGATTTTTTTCGTTCTGCTGATATTTTTCTAACGCAATATATTCTATGATGAGAATTAGCCACTGATTGATGTTAATAGCTTGTTTGTTTTTCCAGTTTAATAGAATTGTTTTCTTCACGGTAGCTAACGCAACAAGTAATGATTGTGAATATTTATTAGGGAGGTAAATTATGCCTAAATCGCCAAGTATGCACAATCAAGGGGAAAGTGGAGTTCTACATCTTAAAATATACGAGAGTTTTTGTATAACTGAAGACCAAAAGCATTGAATTGGTGTACATCCCCATATAGCATGAAAATAGGTGTCTGGGGTATTTTTGGTGCATTGCACGCATATATATATATATATATATATATATATATATATATATATATATATATATTATGCATAGTGTACTGAGTAAAGTGTGTTCTATGGAGCACTTTATATTGTATAAACTGTAGATTAGTGTTTTTTGTCATTCTAAACATATTGTTACAAATCTGTATCCAGTAGCTACGGTCAGCAGACATGGTGAGGTCTTCTTCCCATTTGGTTATTGGTAAGTGCATTGATTTAGTACACTAGTAAACTTCACTATTATAGTATTCTTTTTTTATTGCTACTTTTAATTTATTGTATTGAAGAAAGTTTCTGGCTGTTATTTGGAATTTTTGGAACAGTTCATCACATGTCCTAAAAACATTATTGTTAAATAGTTGTTGTAGGTGGTTAATTCCATGTTGTTCCCGTGTACTAAAATGAAGGGGTATATTATTAATTTCGAAATCTGGATTATGACAGATTGGGGAGATCATACTAGGAGCTAATTGAGATCCTGACGATACTAAAGTTAGCCACCAAGCCGTTAAGGTGGATGCGATTATTGGATTCTTGAAACATTTATGGCCTTTAAGACTAGTAGAAATAAATGGGAGATTTGGTAGTTTGATGTTGTTGCAGTCTATTAGTTCCAATTCTAGCCAAGAATCACACTCCTCACTGTGGTGCAACCATTTGATGAGGTATTGTAATTGGTTAGCTAAATAATAGTGTTTAAAGTTGGGAGCATTTAGGCCTCCCTCCTGTTTACTTTTCTGAAGAGTGGATAGACTGATTCTATTTTTCTTATTTTTTGAATAAAATTTTATTACAGCAGAATCTAAGGTTTGAAACCATTTAAATGTGGTCTTAAATGGAATCATTGAAAATTACTAATTTATTTGATTTGAAGTTTTTCATTTTTATTGTAGCTATTCTTCCCAGTAATGATATAGGCAAGTTATTCCAACGATTTTTTTTCCAGAAGTGGTGTGTAATTTAAATTGGTTAGCTCTGTGAGTTTTGACGAAATATTGACACCTAAATACTTAATGTTTCCTATAGAAATAGGGTAATCTGGGATTTGATCTGCAAGAGTCCATGAGGTTGCTGTTATTGGAAGTATTGTTGATTTTGTCCAGTTAATAGAGTAGTCTGATATTTGTGAAAATGTTTTAATGAGATTGACGAGTGCCTGAGAAGAGAATACTTGGGTTCCTGTAAGTAAAGAAGAATATCATCAGCATATAGATTGATTTTGTGTTCTGTCACTGGTGAGCAGATACCTTTAATTTTAAAATTCTGATGTATAGCGGCAGCAAGAGGTTCGATAAATATTGCAAATAGCATTGGTGAGAGTGGACATCCTTGTCTGGTTCCTCTTTGTAATGTAAAACTTTGTGAAGTGCTCCTATTTGTGATGACTGTCGCTTTCGGCTCTTGTGTGGAACTTGTATGTTTTCCCTGTGCCTGCTTGGGTTTTCTCCAGGTACTCCGGTTTCCTCCCACATCCCAAAACATGTACGGTAGGTTAAGTGAAGACTCCAAATTGCCCATAGGTATGAATGTGAGTGTGAATGGTTGTTTGTTTATATGTGCCCTGCAATTGGCTGGCAACCAGCCATTAACCCACTGAAGAACGTCAGAACGTGCAGAATCTGGTACGAACAGGCGGTTTGGAGGCCCAGTCTTGGGATCCGGGTGAGTTTTTTGGGCCTCCTTAACCACTAGTTGGGCCTCCTTAACCACTAGTTTGATTTACCAACAAAGCACGAAGAAGGAATAATGGGTTCCGGTTTGTCAGGGCTGGTGTGGGGTGAGTAAAGTCGAGACAGTGCATCAGGTTTGTCGTTTTTGGAGCCAGGACGGAAGGAGAGATTGAAATTAAACCTGCTCAAGAAGAGAGCCCAGCGAGCTTGTCAGGGGTTAAGGCGTTTGGTGGAACAGAGGTAAGCGACAGTCTTGTGGTCGGTCCAAATGATAAATGGTTGTTCAGTCCCCTCCAACCAGTGCCTCCACTCTTCCAAGGCCCATATAATGGCCAGTAGCTCTCGGTTGCCGACATCGTAGTTCCTCTCGGCAGGGGACAGACGACGGGGAAAAAAGGCACAGGGGTGCAGTTTCTGGGTCGTGGTGTCCCGCTGCGAGAGGACAGGCCCTGCCCCGGTGTCCGAGGCGTCAACCTCGACCACGAACTGGAGGGACGGGTCGGGGTGCCGAAGAATGGGCGCACTGGTGAACAGGGCCTTGAGTCGGTTGAATGTTTGGGATACTGCCGGGGTCCCACGAAAGAGGGAGCTGGCGGATGTGAGGCTAGTGAGGAGAATAGCGACCCTGCTGTAATCACGGGTAAACCGACGGTAGAAATTGGCAAAACCAAGGAAACGTTGTAGTTCTTTGCGGGTGGTGGGAGTGGGCCAGTTAACGACTGCTTGCATCTTGGCAGGGTCGGGTTGTAGTTGACCTTTAGAGATGACATAGCCCATGTAGTGTACGGAGGAGAGGTGGAATTCGCACTTCTCAGGTTTAACATGTGGCCGGTTTTCAAGGAGATGCTGAATGACTTGGAGTGGGAGGGTTTTTGCGCGAGCGAACCCCCCTCTCTCGTGTACGCTCTCGCAGTCTGTTATCCAGATGGAGGGAAAGGCCGATAAGATCCTCGAGAGAGGAGGGCTCGTCCCGGACTGCTAGCTCATCCTTGAGCTGCTCGGAAAGGCCATTGGAAAAAATCCCTCGAAGTGCCGCGTCATCCCACCCACATTCACCCGCCAAAATATCCGGAACTCTATGGAATATTCCGCTGCAGAATTACCGCCCTGCGTGCGCGTGAGGAGACGACGGGTGGCTTTTTTGCCCTGAACGGGGTGATCGAACACTTTACGAAGTTCATTGGAAAAGGAATTGAATGAGTGGAGTACCGGAGAGGAGTTTAGCCATAAGTAAGTGGACCATTTAGCTGCTTTGCCGCGGAGGAGGTTAGTGACATACGCTACTTTGGATTGTTGAAGGTTGTATGGTTGAAGGTTGAAAACGAGTGAGCAATTGAGTAGAAACTGGCTACATGCACCTAGGTCCCCGGAGTAGTGCTCGAGCGGCGGAACATGAGGTTCTTTATACAGGAAGCATGGTGGCGCTGAGGCTGTGAGCTCGGAAGGCATGCTTACAGGTGGAGGGTTAGCTACCATTGTAGAAGAAAGGAGGGATACCTGATGTGTGAGGGAGTGTAGGGATTCCGTGAGTTCTTGGACAGTCTTTTCTTGTTTGCCTATGTGGGCTCCTTGGAGAGTGAGTGCGTTCATCAGTGCCTCCGGAGTTGCTGGGTCCACAATGGCCGAAGTATTCTGACACGAATAGAGAGTGGCTGGATCCAAGAGTAGTCGGAGGCAGATGTGAAAGGATGAATAGTTTATTGATGAAAGGTAATGGTGGTGGTCCTAGGTGGGTTGGCAGGCGGCGGTGTGGACAGGTGGAAGACAGTGGTGAGGACTGGCTTGGTGGCAGGAATTACGTGAATCAGGAACACGGGGGGAAAACACACTGGAACAAGGAGACACAGGAGTCAAAAAGGGAAAGAGGAATAGGGTGACTAAAAGGGCCATGGTACCACTGAAAGTAACTGCAGGCAGTATATGACAATCTTGTTATAAAGGCACAATTTTATCCAACTGTGGTATCTCAGTCAGAACACGAGGGAAACATACACGAAAAATGTAGATTTGTGTCGAATAGATGCTAGTTGTGTGCTGATCGGCAAATAAAGTGAATGAAAAAAGAACGACTGATTCTTGAGAACACTATACTTACTAAACCAGACTGTAATGAACAAGAAGCCCAGACAGTGCACGGCCGGCCCGCTGTGTAACTATTTGCGTGATCGCTCACAAAGCTAGCTGCTAATGCTAACGAAAACAAGCATACGTGACGTCAGCCGCGCGATTCCCACAATGCAGTGAGGATTTTTTTTGTGTGCAATAAATAACGTCCTTATTCTTACGTTAATTGTCGTTGCCATTTCTGTGTATGTTGAGCGTACTTTGTGGAATTTGTACCTTATGTACAGTAACTACCACATTCTTGATTTATGTTGCACTGTTTTTTTAAATTTTTTTTTTTTAGATAAAACCATTAGGGAGTGTCCGAAAGAGTAAGGGTGTTTACTGTTAAAAGAAATAAGTGCTAATTAAGCATTAGAATGGTGGGACACTTCCATGTGTTATCTGAGTGATACTTGTTGAAACAACTACTTAATGGATACAGTATGCTGAATTTCCTGTAATAAAGTAAACATTGGCATTTTTGAGGTATTGAGAGAGAGAGCTGCAAAGTGTTTGTTTCTGAGTACTTTGGTAAGTGTCAAATCTTCTCAAGTCAATGAGTCTTAGTGAAGTCACAAGTTTCCTCTTCCAGTCCAAGTCGAGTTGGGTCTAGCGTCGTCAAATTCATGACTCAAGTCCAAGTCATGTGACTCGACTACACACTTCTGTTAACCACTATATAATAAATGTAAAAATAACAAAAACCTCTATTTTACTTTGGTAAGAAGTGATGATGTGTATAGTTACGATGAAGTCTTTCCGCTTTAAGTCTACTTACTTCAGGTAACTTCTGTTGCATAGTCTTCTTTGATCATGTTGTTAAGACGTCTTAGTGACATCTTCTTTTGGACTAAGTGCTACAAAACAGCAAGAACAGTTGGCTATATAACGACACACACAAGCAGATTACTTATTATCCTTTGGGGCTCACTAAACAGAGGTATGCTCTGACATGGTTCTCTAAACTACATGTTTTGTGCAACTTTAGAGGCATGTTTTTCTTAAAATTGGTCGAATTCTGAATTGTGTATTTCATGAACATACGACGTGGTCTTAAAGCCCCCCCCACCCCCACCCCCATCCCTCCACCCCACCAAAAGACTGTATACTTGACCAAATTTACTGGGGGGGAAATACAATATAAAGAAAATAGAGACTCAACCTGTTCAGCTGGTGTTCGGCTGTTAAAACAATACAGAAGAAAAGTTGAAAATAGAAAATAGATGGGCAAAACCAATGACACAAGACACTATAATAGTGTGGGATAGAAATTCGGGTGGGCAGAGTATAAATGAGACAATCAGTGGTACATCTGTAGAACAGGAGTTTGATGAACCGCAAATATCTGCATCCAGTTGAATAAAAATAGGATGCAAAAGATTTTACCAGGAGCCCATGAAAAGAAGACAGACAGAAAAGCCCTGAGGTTAGAAATGAATAACCCCGATCTGCCATGGTGCTCCTCTTGACTGCATCATACCACCTCTGTTTCAATGATGTTGTGATGAGGTAGAAGGAATATCGTTCAGGAAAGAAACAAGAGATTGCATAGAGGATGGCAACTTGCAGAAAAAAAGTGATAGCAGTGGCCAGAGTAGAAGGTTAATAGAGACAGCGATGGGTATAAAGAGAGATGGGTTACCAAAAAATGAAGAGAGGTTAAGTGGGGAAGTCTGAGTGTGATACAAGTTAAGAGAAAAAAAAGTGTGATGTCGTGTTTTCTGTATTACACTGGAGCTCTCTGAGGCCGAGAGAGCTGAAGAGGAGCACCCTCTCGAAGGCAAATGTGCTGAAGTGTGAGCCATTTAGCTACAGGTATACATGAAGTGTGACTGGCAAATTTTCAGAGAGCATAAAAAAACAGCACAGCCCTGGTTCAACAAAGTGGATTAAGTTATCAGTAGCGTAGATTTAGAAGTAGCACACAGAGTCAAAATGAGTGTCAACAAAGCATCCATTTTCTGTACTGTTTAGCCTCGTCGGAGTTCCGGGTGAGCTGGAGCCTATTCCAGCTGAGTTTAGGCAAGAGGCTGGGTACACCCTTAACTGTTTACCAATCACTGGGCACGTGGATCTCCCAACTTTGAGGCAGATGTGCTAACAGAGATAGCACCGTGTGTCATATGTGTGTGTGTTCCGGGTTTTGTCTTCCCCCCCTGTTTCACACACACCTGCTCATGTGAGCATCTTCATCACCTGTGCCTCGTTCACCCTAATTACCCCTTGTATATAACCTCGTGTCTCATTTCCTCTCGTTGCCAGTTCGTTGTACCTTGTCGTCGCGTTCCAGCATTCCTTGTTTCCACGTCATAGATTCACAGTAAGACCTGACCCTGTTCCGATTATCGACCTTGTCTCTTTGCCTCATGTTTTTGGATACTGTTGCCTCTCTTGGATTGCCTGCCTGTGTACCGACCTATGCCCGTCTATTAAACCTCTCTTTTTGGAAACTGGCAATTTGTTTTGGAGTCGTGCATTTTTGGGTCCTATCCTCTGTTCCGTTCATGACACCGTGCTGCCATCAGCAACAAAAAAAACTAAAGACGCTTTTGAGGAGTGTTTACGGAGTCTCACTTCTATGTGAGAGCAACGATAGCAGCTCCAACTGCAACAACTAGAATATATTTGAGTTCAGAGGTTAATCGGGACTGACGATTTCTGTTCTAATTCATCCCAAAGGTTTTTAATGGGGGTTCAAGGCCCTGAGTTTTTTCCAAACTAAATGCATCTAACGAAGCCTTTATGGATATTGCTTTGTGCACTGGGGCACAGCCATGCTGGAATATAAATGGGCTTTCACAAAACCCACAAAATGGAGGCACAGAAGAGAAACTAAGGTATGTATTGCATTTTCTGCGTACTTTCTCTCTATACTGTACTTATATCCATATAGTGTAAGTAAGCAGTAGACAATGCACCCTTTGTTTAGGTAACCTGCCTAGACCTTGGCAGAGCAGTGACTTGACCTTTCCAAAAAATTATCACTTTGCTGACCACACACCTGATCTCATGAAAGTAAGTTATTTGAGCCCTCCAATGTAATTCCATTTAAAGACTTTATAAAGTTAACGTGTCTCGACATGTTTGAAAAATGAGTTTGCATGAGTTCAGATTATTTAACATTGAAAACCTTTAATACGCTAAAGACTACAAACTGTTGCACCTGCTGCTGTGAAATGTTTCTATAAGTTTACACATTCACATGGATCCGCCTTCAAAGCACCATATTGAATCAAAATAACATGGCAGTGTGCCTAACAAAACTGGCAACTGACATTAATACTAGGTCTGACTTGAAAGTCTAATCTAAATCCTTAACACTGTGCATGCATGTTTTCCCAACCTCAACCCATATTCAACTAATCCATTTCCAAGCAATTCAAAGAAAGCATTGATTTCTTTTAAACCAAAAGAGTACTGTATCAGTCCAATGCCATCTTAACCTCAAAGAAACAACCCGTCTACATAATTGCTGACACAGACACACAGAGCCCCAGAGAGACATTCTCTTCAGTACACACATGAGAAAGAAGAGCTGGAAAACAGTACTCTAATATTTTACTGAAGTTAAAGTACCGGTATTTTGATTCAATTTAACTTAAGTACAAGAGTTAACATTACTTTTCAAAGAGTGTGAATTTGTGTGCGTGATCACCTGTACATGTCAATAAGTATAATAAGGGGATATAAATCCCATGTTTTTTACTTACTTTGACTTAAATGAATTTCAGACACATATGTGTTCCAAAGTCTCCCCCTGCCATACTATATTTCTAGCTGTACCTGTACTTGTGCATGATTACAGTATATATATTTTTTATAATACTAACACTTCGTTTAAATGCCTTAAGCATGTTTATTTAACCAAATATCTTCATTAAGCCAAATATCTTGCTATTGTTGCTCCCATGCTGACTTCATCATTGCATTTTTTGCACACAGTCTTCCCTGGTGTTGTTGGCTGATTGAAATACTGCCAGACTGCGCTTTTAGACTTCGGTCCATTCATCTGCAACAAGGGTTTGAAAAAAAAGAAAGTGTTAAAGGTGGGCCACATGCTGACATATGCTCGACTCACCATGCTTAATTTATTACAGCATTTGAGTAGCCTAAAGTTGATTTCGTTATTAAATTTTATATTTTACCATGCAATAGCAGGGACCTTGTCATTTAAAACTATGCTGCTACATTATTAATGATTTATATGACAAAAGCTACATAAAAAACATAATAGTTGCGATGAGTGCAATAAAACTCCTGACAGAACATGAACAGCCTTTAGGGCTTTAATGAGCTAACACAGAATTTAAAAGGTTCCACCATTTTGTTCAGATAAATCACTGAAACACTGAATTTTACTCTCTCACGAAGATACTACTGTCACTATTTCTATATCAATATATATCAAGGACCATCTCCATTCCCCTTAGTTCAATAAAACATTTTTCATCACAACCTCTCAGCCTCCACCTGCTCTTGGGTCCCGTCTGGATCAACTCGTGACACCCTTATTTATTTATTTATTTATTTTTTCTTAAAAAAGAAAATAATTTTTCGAATCAATAGCTACTGCTAACTGCACACACGTACACAAACATGCACGCACACAGGAATATAGAGGAAAGTAAGATGAAAAGTAATTGAAGAGATTTGATTTGAAAGGCAATAGAATATGAAATGATCATGTCATGGGGTAAAAGGTTGATTTTCTTTGACAATGCTTTTCCCTGAAACTAGAGTGGACACCCTTGGACAACCACAACAAAGCACTTACTGTTGAGTGTGCATTCTCGCTGCATCTACAAACCTGTAATCTGCTCGTAATTGCACCAAAATAATTAGACTGAATGGACCAAGTAAAGGATAATGAAAAAATCATGTCAAGCTAAATGGCAAGACTACGTAAAAAGGTAAATCCATTTTATTTTTCACATGCACAATGTACAGCAAAATGTTCTCTCTGCATTTAATCCATACCAGAGGAGAAGTGGGCAGCAACCATGCTGTGCCTCGGGATAGTTTCAAGATCTTTCTGCAGAACTTGAACTTTGGTGTTAAGGAAACACAATTTCTGGAGTTGTATTAATAACATCAGTAGTGAATGGTGGCTGAGATGCGCAAAACAATATAACAAATTGTGAGACACGTTTACATTTCAGAAAACAAATTAACAAAAACTGAAACACTTTTACATTCCAGAAAACATCCATCCATTTTCCGTACTGCTTATCCTCACTAGGGTCGCGGGCGTGCTAGAGCCTATCCCAGCTATCTTCAGGCGAGAGGCGGGGTACACCCTGAACATTTCAGAAAACATATTAACAAAACGCAAAATAAATGAACAAAAGATGAAACACATTTCAAGTGACACAAACTGGAAAGGGAATGTACGATAACACACATTGACGTGTAGGCTTCCCACATGCATGATTAGGATTCCCACATATTTTCCTGGCAGGACACGCCCTGCTCCAATATTACTGGCTCCAGGACATGTGTTGCTGCACTATGATTGGCTGTTGTATCCCTGTAGAATACGTCTTTCTGCTTCCAGACGGTAAAGAAAGTATGTGACCTATTAAGTGTGGTTGCGTTTATATAAATGCCATTAACCCTAAATCCTGAACACTGCGCTACGTGGTCGAACTCGACCATCGCGTAAAAATAAGAGTGCCGACGCACCCTCGCACATTGAGCTATTGTATATATGGAAGCCCTGAACAGCAAGCTTCTAAGGCGTTTGATGCTGGATATACAATATATTGTACTTGGTAACATTTCTTAATCCATAAAAAGATACAGCGGCAGGAAGTATTTAACACATCACCATTTATCTCGCTAAATATATTTCCAAAGGTGCTTTTGACCTGAAAATTGGGAACAACCCAGGTAATCCATACATAGAAAGAAAGTAGAACAAACAAGCTCAGAAATGAAGTGGTGTGAAATAATGTGAAATGACACAGGGAAAAAGTATTGAACACACCAACTAGAAAAGGGAAAAGAAAGGGAGTGGGATTCCTAATAATGCGTCAGTCTGTGATATTGTACATTTCCCTTTTGTTCGTTTGTTTCATGTCTTGTTCATTTGTTCTCCGTACAATGTTTTTTATGTTTATTATGTCCATTTTCCAAGCTGTTTATCCTCACTAGGGTCACAGGCGTGCTGGAGCCTATCCCAGCTATCTTCGGGCGAGAGGTGGGGTACACCCTGAACTGGTCGCCAGCCAATCACAGGGCACATAGAAACAAACCGCCATTCGCGCTCACATTCACACCTACAGGCAATTTAGAGTCATCAATTAACCAACCGTGCAAGTTTTTAGGATGTGGGAGGAAACAGGAGTACCGGGAGCAAACCCACGCAGGCACAGGGAGAACATGCAAACTTCACACAGGCGAGGCCAGATTTGAACCCCGGTCCTCAGAACTGTGAGGCAGATGTGTTAACCGGTTGCCCACCGTGTTGCCGTCCATAACCAGCTGTTATGTCTCCAAAATATTTTCTGTCAAATAGCTGTCTGTTGTTGTACTAGAGCGGCTCCAACTACCGGAGACAAATTCCTTTTGTTTTTGACATACTTAGCAAATAAAGTTAATTCTGATTCTGATTTCTGAAATGTTAAAGTGTTTTGGCTTTTGTTAATTTGTTTTCTGAAATGGAAATTTATTCCGTGTTGTGTTAATTTATTTTCTGAAATGTAAAAGTGTTTCGGCTTTTGTTAATTTGTTTTCTGAAATGTAAGTTGTTGTTTTTTTTTGTCTGGAAAGCAAAAGTGTTTCACAATTTGTTATTTTTTTTCACTTCCCAGCCACCGTAGTAGTGGATACCATTTGTTGACCAAAATTACATGTTCAGCAAGGACAATACAAATGCATCTTACATCCTATTCATCCATTCACTTCCTTTACTCCTTTATCCTCATTGGGGTTGCGGGTGAGCTTGATCCTATCCCACCTTGACTTTGTGCGGGTGGTCGCCAGACAATTGCAGGGCATATACAGAATAGACAAACAACGATTCAAGCTCACATTCACACCTGTCGACAATTTAGAGTCATCAATTAATGTAACATGCATGTTTTTGGAATATGGGAGGAAGCCTGAGTACTTGGAGAAAACCCACGCAAGTTTGGGGGAAAACAATCCAGAGCCGAGATTTGCCTCAGAGCTGTGAGGCAGATGTGCTAATCCTGTACCCAGAGATCGATTTCTTGACGTTAAAAGCATCAATACCGTTTAAAAAGTCACAAACCAGGGAAGAGTTGGGGCAGCACACTTGAATATTAAAATCCTTTAAGATTAAAAAACTGTCATACTTTGGCATGATTATGGCCAGGAGATTAGAGAAGTCATTGATAAAATCCTGGTTATATTGAAGAGCCCAGTAAATCACCATACACAAGACCCCGGGACAGAGCAACTTAACTCAAGTTCATTTCAAAACTCGTGAAGGAAGAGTTGAAGTTGTTCACAGTGAAAATAAAAAAACAGTTCCTATATATTCCTCCTTGTCCATTGGCAGTGAAAATAAGCACAGTTTGAGTTTAAGAGTTTGGAGAATGTGCTGAACTTGTAGTCGTTGAGTCGGGTCAACATAGGAAGTCCAGTTGATGGGAATATGAAAAAGCCATTTAAAATAAAAGTCTTGTTACCTAGTGAGCTAGCATTAACCAGAACCATGTGAATGTTGACTGGGTTCTGTGCTGGCAGTTGTGTCCTACCCAGCTGCCGCAGATGGCAGGGATTCACCTTGCATCTGATGACAACTGCAAGAAAGTCTCCACGTCTGGGTCAATCACACCGTTACTATCCAGGTGTCGATTGGATCCAGGGAGCGCAGAGGAATCAGGAAGCGATGACCCAGTCCACGTAATGGTTCCATTTCCTTTATAAGAGGCCTACTAGAGCTCTCCAACCAGGCCTTCGGCTTTCACAGCAGGTGGGTGTGTTTACCTCGCCGTCTGTGATGCTTAACAGGGCTTGGGCTGGTGCACAGAGAATTTGGGCTGGAAAGTTCGACTGGAGCGGATGGGAACAGTTTGTCTGTCCATAACAGTTTATCTCAACTGAGATGATGACAGAGAGACCAATATCCAGCAACGTTTGGCTATTATATATTTTGCGTGGAGTTGGTTTTGACGGTAGAAAGAGACAGAAACAGAAACAACACGACAAGTTGACAGCAGTGCACAGCCTGCTACCCACACAGGCGCCATCTCACACCAGAAGGCGATACGTCAATATTGCTGGCCGCCCTTCACCTCCCTCCGCTGTCAGCCCACCATGCAGCCCGTATCACCCCAAATCAACTAGGATAGGCTCCAGCCTCTCAGTGACCCTAGTCAATGGACTATAAAATGTATGGGTGTTGTGCCAAAACACATTTTTCCGTGTAGTATAAATGTCATGATTGAAAAGCTCCCGAAAACAAGACAGAATGGCAAACCAAGTCACTGGAACAAATTAGTTACTATATTTTCTCAAAGCGCCGTTAAGTTAAAATCTTGCATACATACTGGCACAAAAGAGCATGGTTCTGAAAGCCTATGTTTTCTTCTAATGGACACCTTAATTATAGGTGACAGCACAGATAAGATCTCTGTGTAAGCTGCTGAATTCATTTGGTTGCCATTACCAGTAACATCAGTAGAATCCACTGAGCCAAGTCCAGTGGCACCCATGCATGCTGTAATCATGACTGACTGATAGTTTACAGGTGAGAGTCTACACCTTTGTTTCTCTCTCTCGTTATATTTGACATAATCCTTTGTTTCTGGTGTAAGTTTTAAAAAAATATTATTATTATATATATATATTTATATTGCAATTAAATTAAATATTTTTATTTTATATTTTAGTTTATTCCATTTGCTCTACAAATTTTATTTATTTTTTTATTATTCTACGAAATTAGTTTATTTTTTCCATAAAAAAAAATCCTCATTTTGTCATCTCGGTATATAGTGTCTAACTCAAGAAGTAGTCTCCCAAGAATATATTCAAGACAATTCAGCCTGTTTGAGCATAAATAACTGCTTTACATAATAGTCTAGCTCATGCCACTTCTCCGAAATTATATTATCACTCTAATACGAAGGACCACTTGAGACTTACAAATGGGTTTGTAAATAACCAACATTACACAATGCAATGTAATATGTGTATGCTGCCTGAAAGTAGATCTGCAATTGGCAACTAGTTCAGGGTATACCCCGACTCTTCCGTCATGAAATTCAAAGGGGGTAGGTTCCAGTTCACTTGTGACCCTGAATAAGATGAGCAATTATAAATGAAAGAAAGAAAGAAGGAAATCATTGAAGGTGGATAGTGGGTATCGTCTGGTCATATGTTTGTTACAAAAAAGGATAAGAAAGTGAATTGATCATTAATCGTTACAATGTCAAAACAAAGGTAGGAATAAGAAATAATGAGCAAACCTGCGGGTGGTGTATGCAGTTGTTTTTCGGCATGTGAAAGAATACAAGTCATGAACCAAAGGACAATGAGGCCCATATGGCAACGGATTTCCTGCCCTCTCCACTCCCTGCTCCTCTCGGTCACCACTATATGACAGGCAGACATGTGAAACTGTGAGGAAGTCCATCCATCCATTTTCTGAGCCGCTTCTCCTCACTAGGGTCGCGGGCGTGCTGGAGCCTATCCCAGCTGTCATCGGGCAGGAGGTGGGGTACACCCTGAACTGGTTGCCAGCCAATCGCAGGGCACATCGAAACAAACAACCATTCGCACTCACAGTCATGCCTACGGGCAATTTAGAGTCTCCAATTAATGCATGTTTTTGGGATGTGGGAGGAAACCGGAGTGCCCGGAGAAAACCCACGCACATGCAAACTCCACACAGGCGGGGACGGGGATTGAACCCCGCACCTCAGAACTGTGAGGCTGACGCTCTAACCAGTCGGCCACCGTGCCGCCTGTGAGGAAGTCCTTAATGGAAATTCTAAATAATCCTTGATTAAGGATGTTCATCACTGACAAACATGATGACAATATGTCTGAGACTTGCATTCTGCTTTGATGATGACGCATGATAACGGTAAGATGCCTGAAGAACACAATAAATCAGGAAAACAAAAGGAGAAGCCTGGACACACTGAAAAGATGTCAATCCAGTACTTCAGAACCTTCCATTGTCAGTAAGACTTTATCTGAAGTATTTATCCCTCCATCTATAATGTTTTGTGTGAGTAGAGCAAATTCCTCTGTGTGTACAGTACGTGAACCAGTTGCATACATATTTTATCTTGTGCTTTGCAACCTCCAGAGTTGAACACAATCCATTCCGGGAGTCTGCTGGTTGAACTCATCGGTTTGTTGGAAATTAAGATAATCTGCTCAGAGTCAGGCGGCACGGTGGTTGACTGGTTAGAGCATCTGCCTCACAATTCTGAGGACAAAGGTTCAATCCCCGGCCCCGCCTGTGTGGAGTTTGCATGTTCTTCCCGTGCCTGCGTGGGTTTTCTCCGGGCACTCCGGTTTCTTCCCAAATCCCAAAAACATACATGGTAGGTTATTTGACAACTCTAAATTCCCCGTAGGTGTGAATGTGAGTGCGAATGGTTGTTAATTTGAATGTGCCCTGCGATTGGCTGGCTACCAGTTCAGGGTGTACCCCGCCTCCTGCCCGATGATAGCTGGGATAGGCTCCAGCAGGCCCGCGACCCTATTGAGGAGAAGCAGCTCAGAAAATGGATGGATGGATGGATGGATGCTCAGAGTCAAACTGGGACCATCATTAAATGTTTTTATTAACTCTTAACTATAAAATGCAGAAACAATTAAACAACTGATAATGAGATTTCAAAAAACAAAAGAAAGTACACACCCGACGGCACGGTGGACGACTGGTAAGCACATCTGCCTCACAGTTCTGGGGACTGGGGTTCAAATTCGGCCCCGGCTGTGTGGAGTTTGCATGTTCTCCCCGTGCCTGGGTGGGTTTTCTCCGGGCACTCCGGTTTCCAGCCACATCCCAAAAACATGCGTGGTAGGTTGATTGAAGACTCTACATTGCCCGTAGGTGTGAATGTGAGTGCGAATGGTTGTTTGTTTCTATGCGCCCTGCGATTGGCTGGCGACCGGTTCAGGGTGTACCCCGCCTCCCGCCCGAAGATAGCCCGCGACCCTAGTGAGGATAAGCGGTAAAGAAAATGAATGGAAGTACTCAACCTTTAATGATGTGTCATGTGATACATACATGGAAGTGAGGAAAGTGAATTGCTGAAAGTAAATCAAAGTTTTCCTCTCGTCTTCTCCTCTTCTCTGCTTAACTACGATAACTCCGCTTTATTTTCCTCGCAACAGTACCAACACGTTAGTTCTGCCACAAGTCTGCAAATGCACAGTAAGAAGACAAGGGTTAGTCCATTGCATAAGAAGGAAGGGTGGTGCGGTCAAAACGATTATAATAGATTTTATGCATTTTAAGATTAAAACAATAATTGCTTTAAATCAGAATAAAACAATCAGGTTTTATTATGAGATGTTTGGTGAGCCCCCCCCCCCCAACACACACACACACGCACCATTGCTTCCACCATCGTAATTTTGATGCAAAGAGCGAGAAACAGTGACAAGATTACGAAACTGTTTAACTAGCAAAGCTGTGGGTGATTGACACGGGTGAGAAGCCCCTATTTACGTTACGTCAGCCGTGCAGCGCGTTAAAACAGCTCACAGTCCAGACTACAGACGAAGTTAAAAGTTCTTACTTTTCATTGTAAATATTATTTAAGATAAGTATTGTAAGTCCTTCAGTAAATCAGTGCTTATTGTACGACGGTTTATGACCACTCACTTCGGTATGAATAATTAACCCACAATGCACTGCATGCTTGACACGCCAGTAAAACTGTATTAGTAATGTGTGAATAAAAAAGTAACAACAATCAAATACACTTCTTACGAAGGAAAATAACAAAAATAGTTTGGCGATAGTGAAATTGTGCATTTCTTTGCACTTTTATGATACTGTACCGTCACTGTGTCTTGTAGAATAAGCAACTCCCAATCGCTTTCTTCTGTTTATTGAGAAATGAGCTGTTTGTGTGAATGGTTAAATGCTAATGAATAGCTGTACTGCATTTTGTTTGAAACACCAACCACAAATTAGTACTTGGTAAGAGACATTGATGACTCAAAATAACTAAAGTAACTGTAGTGTAATTACTTTCCGGGGAAAGCTAACATGTTACTTTGCTTGTTACTCAAAATGGTGGCATTTTGGAGGCCTTACCTGCATCACTGGTAATCCATCCATCCATCCATTTTCTTCACCGCTTCTCCTCACTAGGGTCGCGGGCGTGCTGGAGCCTATCCCAGCTGTCATCAGGCAGGAGGCGGGGTACACCCTGAACTGGTTACCAGCCAATCGCAGGGCACATAGAAACAAACAACCATTCGCACTCACAGTCATGCCTATGGGCAATTTAGAGTCTCCAATTAATGCATGTTTTTGGGATGTGGGAGGAAACCGGAGTGCCCGGAGAAAACCCACTCAGGCACGGGGAGAACATGGAAACTCCACTCAGACGGGAACGGGGATTGAACCCCGCACCTCAGAACTGTGAGGCTGGCGCACTAACCAGTCGTCCACCGTGCCGCCTATCACTGGTAATATGTCCGCAAATGTATTTCTATTATCTGCGATTTGCTGGTGACCAGTCCAAGGTCTACTCCTCTCGTTTACTCAGTCTTGTTAAAAGGAAAGGTGATGTAACCCAGTAGTAAACATGCCCCTGTCCCAGCTGTTTGGGAATGTGTTGCAGGCATCAAATTCAAAATGAGGGAATATTTGTAAAAAAAAAAAAAAAAGTTTATCAGTTTGAACATTAAAAATCTTGTCTTTGTAGTGAATTCAATTGAATATAGATTGAAAAGGATTTGCAAATCATTGTATTCTGTTTTTCTTTGTTTTACACAACGTCCCAACTTCTTTGGAATTGGAGTTTGTATATAACATTAAAGTACGGTGAATAATTAAACCAAAACCATAAAGGTAGCAGTATTGATTGATGTTCCCTTGTTAATACAGCAAAACGAGAAGAAAACAGGCACATCTAATTGATATTCAACTCCAGTATTTTGAATGCTTTGAAACATACTTTGAAGGAATGGCTTCCAGCAGCGATTTGAATCAGGTGATCGAATTACATATTCATCGTCAAGGACATCATATGGTGCAGATGGGGGGAAAAAAAGATGTCAATCTATTATGTGAAGCACAAAAATTTTATATACCATGTTGATATACTATAAAAAGAAATTGGAGTTATTGTTCTTAGTTCACTTAAAAAAAAAATACACTTCAATGGTAGTAGCTTGGTCTGTCGGGACTTGGCTTGGAGGACAGGTTAAAGTCCTGCCACAATGTTGGTTGCTTGAGACGTGCCAATTCAGCATTCAGGTGCCCTACAGCAAGGCAAATCAACCATGCTGCTGGAGCCGCCATTTGTGTTTAGCCGCCTCATTCTCATTCTGACCCATAGTGCATGCAATTGAATACACCCCTCGCTATGAAGTCTGAAAATACTCTTTTCTTGGAATGATGTTTACATTGTGTGTGTGTGGAAATAGACAAACGTGATGTGCAATCTGACCCACAAAAAATTATGTTCGATATATTAAATGCAGCTTTTGACTTGTTTTGGCTCACTTACAGAATTTCACAACACTACAAAACATGTTTTCATTGTATTTTAACATACAATTACAGAAGTGGTCTGATCGATCCAATGTGCTGATTTGCCTCAATAAGTCGAAATATTAGAAGTATTATGGGTATTACAGACATCGGAAAAATAAACAGCTCTTTATGAAAACTATTTTTATTCACATACTGTCACATCCTATATCAGTTTCTGTGAAGAGGTGTGTGTACCAACAAAGTCATTTCGCACATTCAATAACAACAAATGGTGCAACTTTGTCAGGCTGAAGCAACTTTGCCAGGCTAAAGAAGACGAAGTATATCGAAGTGGGGACAGGGCCCTGTATAATCGCACTGGAAACCAGCTGACTAAATAAATTAACATTGCAAAGAGAAACTATGCAGTAAAGTTATAAAAACAGTTTAGCTCTAATGACTAAATCAGTCTGGCATGCATTACAATTGCTAACCAATTACAAGCGACGACCTTTGAACACCTCATGCTGGACCACCTCAAGAGCGTCACAGGTCCACTGCTGGACCACCTGCAGTTTGCCTACCGAGCAAACAGGTCCGCAGATGATGAAGTCAACATGGGACTGCACTTCATTCTAGAACACCTATACGGTGTGGGGACCTACACGAGGATCCTGTTCATGGACTTCATTTCTGACCGACCTACAGAAAGGGAGAGAGAAGGAGAAAAATCCCTCATCCCACCGTATGGCCCCGCTGCCATACCACAATCCAGAGGCAGAGGTCAATGGAAGAGGCTTTTCAGTATGGCAGAGAATTTCCAGGTGTGGATAATAGTGTTGGAAGTCATATTTTAGTAATATTTGGCATTAGTTATTAATTTTCAAGGTCAGACTGTCCATTTGTTACTTTAGCCAATTCAAAAAGTATAAATTATGTTAAACCTTGTAATGCAGTTAATCCCATTGAAATGTTATTTTAAATAGATACATTTACTTGAAGGCACGGTGGGGCGACTGGTTAGCACATCTTCCTCACATTTCTGAGGACCGGGGTTCAAATTCTCCCCGTGCCTGAGTGGGTTTTCTCCGGGGACTCTGGTTTCCTGCCACATACCAAAAAACATGCATGGTAGGTTGATTGAAGACTCTAAATTGCCCATAGGTGTGAATGATTTGGTTTATATGTGCCCTGCGATTGGCTGGCAACCAGTTCAGGGTGTACCCCGCCTCCCCCCCGCAGTTAGCTGGGAAAGGCTCCAGCACGCCCTAGTGAGGAGAAGCGATACAGAAAATGGATGGATGGACATTTACTTGAAAGTATACATTTACTTGAAACATATATAGTGAATATATGGCTCAGAATTTATTTTATATTATTACCTGTGAAAGGAATACTGCATTATTACTGCATTTAAACTACAGATACTGTTGCTGTGCTACATTCTTATTTATTATTTCACTTAGCTTTATAATATTTGTTGTGGAGTGATAATCCTGAACAATTTATTTAAGTAAAAAAAAAATAAAAAAAATCCAGAAAAGAAATACAGTGAATGAAGACTTGTTTAATTTTTGTATAGTAGTTTTTGAAGAGTACCTGAAAAAAATGATGTTTCAATTTGTTTTCCGGCGATCACTATCTAGACAAATCTAGACATTATTTATTTAAGTTAAAAAAATCCAGAAAAGAAGTGCAATGAATGAAGACTAAAAAATAAAAAATAAAAATCTAGACATGACGGTGTATGGGGGATAAATTGTTCTGTTACTGTTATATTGTTTCTGGGGGGGGAGTAGTGATAATAAAGTACTTTTCTATCAAACCAATAAACTTGATTCTGTCCTGGGTTTTAACTATCCATCCATTTTCTTCACCGCTTCTCCTCACTAGGGTCGTGGGCGTGCTGGAACATATCCCAGCTATCATCGGGCAGGAGGCAGGGTACACACTGAACTGGTTGCCAGCCAATCGCAGGGCACATACAAACAAACAACCATTCGCACTCACATTCACACCTACGGGCAATTTAGAGTCTCCAATTCATGCATGTTTTTGGGATGTGGGAGGAAACCGGAGTGCCCGGAGAAAACCCACGCAGGCACAGGGGGAACATGCAAACTTCACACAGGCGGGGCCGGGGATTGAACCCCGGTCCTCAGAAATGTGAGGCTGACGCTCTAACCAGTCGTCCACCGTGCTGCTGGGTTTTAACTATTTAATAATAAAAAGGAAAGATCACAAAACCACTTAAAGGTAATGAAAATTAATTGAGATTTAGTTATTCCAGGATGCATCTACCTTAATTATTGCAAAGTATCAGTATCAGCGATACTGGACCTGTATTCACTTGATATAGGATCAATACCAAAATATGCAGTATCGCACAGCACTACCAGCCTCTTGGTTTAATACTATTTGTTTGAGTGTGTGTGTGTTGTTCACATAGATCACATCATTGTCCACAGTCTCATTCTCTGTTATACACTGGTCTGACATCAACTATTTAGCTGATTTTCTCTCTCAGACTGGCCCGCTAATTGTACAGAGGCCCTGTGTAACAAAGGGAGAAAATGATGAGCCGAGAGAGTAACATGAAAAGATGGAGTTAGCGACAGTGCGAGTGGATCATCACTAATAAACTGGCGACTTGGGAAGCTGAAAGTCCTTCTTGAGATATGAAGTTTACATAAGAGCCCCAAAAACTGAGCATGAAAGAGATAGTTAGCAGTACATAATTAGTGCAAGACAGAAGTAGCAGAGAAGACAAACTTCATGACTTGAAGCATAATGCTTGATCAATGGATTGTTCATTCACATAGTTAATAAAGACCTGTGCTTTTATTAGACACAGAGCCCTGCAATATTTATACTATTAATGTTTCAGATCCCTGGCAGGAACTGAAACATGGAGCTTTCTTCTACTGAAGATAGTCACAACCTTCTATTTCAAAATGGCCGGAGGAAACGAATTATGGTTCTTCGCCACAGAGATGAATGGTAACTCAGGAGAATTACTATTTAGGGAGTTAGAGTACAAAGACCTAGG
This sequence comes from Phyllopteryx taeniolatus, assembly GCF_024500385.1. Lineage (NCBI taxonomy): Eukaryota > Metazoa > Chordata > Actinopteri > Syngnathiformes > Syngnathidae > Phyllopteryx > Phyllopteryx taeniolatus. The sequence continues at coordinate 5,268,837 of NC_084504.1, read as the reverse complement.
GCCCCGCTACATAAATTCAAGCAGAACGACTCAATTCAATGTGTTCTTGCAATAACTGTTCAACTCAAACTGTGGATCAAGACTTTGAACAGAATAAAATGGACCCATCCCACCAATCCCACCATCCATTCACTACACCGGTTGTCCTGTTCAGGGTCACAGGGAGCTGGAGCCTATCTCCAATGGTAAAAGGCGTATGATTCCCTGGACTGGTCGCCAGTCAATCACAGGGCACATACAATGACAGACAACCATTCACACTTGAATTTAGCCCATTACTGGGTAGGAATTGGACTCATTCTGCCTGCATGGCAGACAGGCAAAAGAACAACTACACCATCAGTGACTCTACATTAGACCTTCAAAACTCAATTGAGCAGTCAAGCAACTCATGAGTTAAAATCTCAGTATGTCTAACATATCACAACCTGATCCACTGTTTCACAAAGAGTGAGATGGAATGGAATGAGACAAAAGTCATGTTTCCACCTAGTTGTACAGTTCAGTGCAGTATGGCACAGTACATTTCAGAGAGGTAAACACTGGTCAGGCTTCAGTTTCTACCAGTCTGTTAGTGGAATGGCAGTAGTTGTTGGAGGTTCTAAGTGATGTGACAACATCAGCATGGCAGGATCTGGCTTTTTTGGGGGGGGAGGGGTACTACGAGGTTACTATTGGTACGAGCCCTGGCACATTGTACTGTCCTTCTGCAACTGGTTCGAAAGGCTACTTGGGGATGGTTCAGACATTTTGGAGCTCTTTATAATAAAAATGCACACAAACAAACTGTGGGCTGATGGAAACTAGGCTTAAGCAGCTCAGCATCAGCGACCAATACTGCAAAAAAAAAAATGATATACAGTACAGAACGAATAAGATTTTGCTTAAAGTACTTACAGTATGTGTGTACATAGACATACTTTGAACATTTTATAGTGGTAGAAATATTACTTATTGGGAAAAACAAATTTATGATTCTGCCTCCTGCGATGAATTGTTTTTGACTTCCAAGTGGCTCCTATATCACATACATAACTTCACATTGCTCCAGCTCCATGACAACTGGTCAGACAGCACCCACTTTGGGAGTACTTACACATATCTTTTCTGACAAGTCATATGCAATGTTTGATGTTGTGTTTTTGTTATACTTTTTTTGACTGCACAGGTAGATTGTGTTTCCTGCTGGACAAAACAGCCTGCTGAGCATCCTTAAAAACTACTGGTACAGTTGCAGTGTTGTCAGGCAGAGACCACCAGCCCTCAGTTTCACTCTCTTTATCACCGGAACACTTTTCGGTGGCGCAAATTCCTGGAGCTGCCCCTCTCATTCACCAGACCTCCAAATCACATCTCTTCTTATCAACCATAACTAGAAGCTTCCTCTCTCTGCTTCCTCACCCAGATCTTTATTTCTCCGAAGTTTCGTCCAGATATTCCAAATGTCATGCAGAATCCCTGTTGTTGACTGGCTCCCGAAACCCTGACAGCCTACCTCCAGGTAGATAGTAGGAGCCCAAACTGATTCCCTGCACCCAGTACTTGGCTTTTTTTTTTTTTTCTATTTGTAGGAGGAGAGCATTCACCCCTCCCAGTAGATGAATTCTTTGAGGACAAAGTGGATTTTGTAGTTGCGGACAGCACGTTGTCCTGTCAGAGTGATGGGACAGTGATCTCAGGAAGGAATCGCACATGCTTGTCGATATCAGCTTTCATGTTCTAATCGTTTGTACTTGAAAGGGGGCATGGGCGACCTTGCCAACTCATGTCTTCTGCACTCTCTCCTTGCCTGAGGAACCTGATGTGAGTCTTTCTGATCGTGAGATGGTTATTTATAATTTGCCTACAATAGTGTCTCTGCCAGCTTCAGGCAGCTTCAGGTCTTGATCATGTTGCTATCTGTAATGTCCCTGGTGTTCAAGTGTGCCACAAAGGGGGGAACTTTTCCTCCTTCCATACCACTGATAGAGACTGCTTGGGCATGGCATGGTGTCATATAGGTTGCCCTAAGCAGGAAGCTAAACCAAGCTTGAGACATCTTCAACAGTTTGGCTCTGCCCTTGACACCTCATCCACCGTGAAGGCTTTCAGTTTCCTCTTGATCTCCTATCGCTGCTTGCCGTTCTTCTGCCCGTTCGAACAGGGAAATTTGTGTTCCTCACTGGTACGTTGTAGATCGCAGACTCCTTCAGGTCCAGAACCATCCTGACCTTCTCTGATTTTTTTTCTGGGTTCAAATCTTGGCTCAGGCCCTCTGTGGAGTTTTCATGTCCCCCCTTAATTTACAAACACATATGCTATATTCATTGGAGACTCTCAATTGTCCATAGGTGAGTAAAAGAGTGCTTGTTTGTCCATATGTGCCCTGCAATTGACTGGCAACCATTTCAGTGTGTATGCCTCCTCTTACTCAAAGTCAATAGGGATAGGCTTCATCTCACGCGTGACCCTATGTAGGACATGAAGCATAGAAAATAATTAGATGGCATTCGTTCTTTTATATCTCTTTGTTACTTATTTTGTCGAAAGACTTACTGTAATTATAGAAAAAAATTAACTACAGTTTGTGTCAACTTGGATTATTAAATAACACCATAAAATATGTTTTATAATTTCCCACTCAGTGTGGTACACAAACACCATGTATTAAAAAAAAAAGAAAATACACCTAGCTATTGTTCCCTACCTGTGCAGACTCACTGAGAGACCACTTAGTCTTTACTACAAGTGAAATACGATGAGGATGAGTACACTAACAATTCCTTTGCCTACTCATCATTAGTATTCACCTTTTATTCCCTCCATTTACTCATCCATTGATTATATTCCTTGGGGACCAAGAATGACCGGCAGAGCCTCTGAGAACCAAATGCTGTTTGAGGTCAAAATGAACGGATGTAATCATTTCGCCAACTTGGTTTACGCTTTATCTTCTTAACTTCCAATTCCTCTTTATGAATCTAGTCTTTCGCTTTCCATCCTCCCGCCCTTGTTCCCACATTTCATCCTTCACCACATTTCCCCCCATGCCCCACTCCCTGCAGACCACTTCTGTCCTGTTTAGGTATGCATCATCAAGTGCACATTTCGAGATGTCAGAGAATTGATTGTTCCTCCCTCACCTTCAGCTCCACCTTGCACCTTTTTCCTCATCCCCCTCTTTCTCTACCCTGCAAAAAAAGGAAATGATCCAGCTTTTTTTTATTCATCTCGTACTGATTCCTACAATTTTTTGGGGCATGTCAATCTTGGCTTTGTTGTAGTCACCTTTTTCGTATAGCTTTGCTGATTTCTGTAGTCATTCATTAAGGCAGACTGATTATCTTTTGTGTATGAACAACATAAGACATTTGCAAACATCTTCTTTTACTTTGGAAAACAATGATCAACATATTCCCTTTTTTCTGCTATGTAATGGATCAAACCAGTTAATGAATCAATCGATTTATGGAAATAATAGTCAGTTTACTCTACTCTATTATGAAAATAATTATTAGCAGCCGTAGCATGAATTACCTTTAATTGATGTTGGTGAACCTGAAGAAGCCTCAGAAGTGAATATCAAACTAGTAGCACTATGCATTAATCAGTACCCAAGAAGTAGCTCAACATCACCTCCTCCCGTGTAATATTGCTTAATTGTTGTTAATTTGGTAATCATTATGCACACTGACAGGACCAAAATAAGGGCATGCAAACTCCTCTTGGATCCTCCACATCCTGGTCACCACATATTCCAGCTCCTTCCCTCAGGTAGGCCCAATCGAACAATGCAAACTAAAACCAGCAGACATTCCAACAGCTTCTTCCCTCTTGCCATTAACTTCTTAAACAGTTGACTCACAATTTCATTGTAACATGCTGCCAATTTTGCACATCTCTGTCGGGACACTTCTATGTTATTCGTACACTCACTCGTACACTATATGCATACTGTTGTTGATTACTACTGGGCACTCGTGTTTGAGAACTCCCTGCACCATTTGCACAATCGTCACTGTGCCAGATCATTGCACTATTGGTCACTTTAAATTGCTCTAAATTGCTTGAGGACTGCATCATTTGCACAATTGCCACTCTGTCAGCATCACCACACTAGAGGTACACTTTCATGGCTCAATGACTCCCCACACTTGTGTTTTTTATGTCCTAAATTTATATTTCGTCATAGTAGCTGTTTGTCATCTTACTAGAGGGGCTCCAACTATCGGAGACAAATTGCATGTGTCTTGTAACATACTTGGCTAATAAAGCTGATTCTGATTTTGATTCTTATTAACAACACCCAAAAACAACAACAATAATCGGTGAATAAACAGTTATCGTAAAAAAATATTTTTGAAGATATGTATTTGTTTATTCAATTAATCGATGGAATGATCAATCGAATAATCTATTCTAAAAATATTCGATTAGGGACAGCCCTAAATTGAACCTTCATGCAGTATTAACATTTCTGTGTTTTTGAGTTTTTACTTCCAGTGCAGTAATTTTCTTTAAAATTATAAACAAAACAAATGCAAACAAACAAACTGTGTCTCTTGCAAAGTGTGCATGGATAGAGGCAAGGCTTGACTAGACAAAGTCTCTCTAGCATGTAATATACAATGCATTATATACATTTCTTGAGTTCCTGTTACTTTTATGTTATGTTTCTTTGCTATGTGGAATACATTTTAATTATCTCACTCCCCTACCCCATTTCTCTTTTAATTGCTTTGCACTGTGTAATGGGATACAAGACCCACAAATTAATGGACTACTAGTGAGTTGTTGGGTATTTCAAATATATCACAGCAACATTGGGATAATAATTTCACAGGGCATTAAAATACAAGGAGCATAAAATTGCTTTATTTTGAGGTACGTGCTCAAGAAATGTCAATAACGATCCCTTCATGTACAGGAAAATACACACACTGACAAAAATATTCAAAAACTAATATACAAAGTGTCTTGTCAAATACGAAAGAAAATAGATACAATTAAAGGAAAACCCTTACTTATTCCTGTCAAACTGTCAAGATTTGTCAAGATTTTATAAAGAACATAAAATAATTCCAATTGAATTAAATTTGTTCCAGGGAAACTGTCGCCACCATAAAATTAACTGTCTTAACTGACTTAACTGTTGTACAAGTGTAAAAATGCAGTGTTACTCAGTTGATAATGAATGATGGTGTAATGTGGTGAATCAAGGATGGAAGTTCACTGTATAATACAAAAAATAATAATAATAATTAATTAATTAATTTAAAAAAAAAACACAAAACGTGACAGTTGATCGCTTCAATTGTATCTTGTCTTGCCTTACCGTTCAGACAATTTTCCCTTATATGACATAAGATTTATGAATGTGATTTTATTAGTGAAGGCTGAAGTCGTTGCCTGTGATAACATAACAACGGAAAGCAAAAATGATAAGTTATGCAGCGGCGTTAGAACCTGTGTTGTGTCCATCTGTTTGTGCAGAGATTCCATATATATAAGTATTGTTACGAACATATTGTATATAAATTCGAAATTGATTCAAATAGACGGTGAGCTGTGTTAAAAAAATCTCCACAGCTGACAATGAAGTCATGAAATCTCACATTTTCTGCAGTGGTATGCAATGCAAGATCATACCACCTTAGGTGGCCATATTTGGCGCAATGGTACAATGACATCACGTGTCCCCACTGTTGACTTGGTTCCAATAGTTTCTTGGAGTGACATATAATGCCTTTTCATCCTTTCCAATTCAAAATGGAGTGCATCCTCTAATGACAACACTGAGAACCCATGCATCCATCCATTTTCTGTACCGCTTATCCTCACAAGGGTCGCGGGCGTGCTGGAGCCTATCCCAGCTATCTTCGGGCGAGAGGTTGGGTACACCCTGAACTGGTCGCCAGCCAATCGCATGGCACATATAAACAAACAACCATTCGCACTCACATACACACCTACGGGCAATTTAGAGTAATCAATCAACCTAGCCCGCATGTTTTTGGGATGTAACTGGAGAAAACCCATGCAAGCACGGGGAGACCATGCAAACTCCACACAGGCGGGGCTGGGATTTGAACTCTGTTCCTCAGAACTGAGAGGCAGATGTGCTAACCATTCTTCTACCGTACCTCCTAACACTGAAGACGTTTCTAAAAAAAAAGAAAAGAAAAGAAAACCTAAATAAATAAGATAAAATATATTATTAAGCCAGAACGACACTAATTTGCTGGCCATTTGGCAGTTGCTAAGACTAATAAACAGTAAAGCCAATGTTTTTGCTCAACTTTATATTGATTTTATCAGGCTGATTGGTATCGGACGATATTTAGCATTTTATGCTGTTCGGCTGATCGGCTTTAATGTCATAATTCGCCGCAAAAGACATTTACTCCGTGTCGCCGCGCGCACAGTATATTTGAATCCAAAAGCTAGTTTATTTTTAGCCTTGTCGCATGTCTTTTGACGTAGTCCTGTAAATATCTGACGCCCAATGAAGTTATTTAAAAAAAAAAAAAAAAAAAAACATGTCGGCGGTGTGGGACAGACAACACGTCTTGAGACAGGCAAAACGAATGCCCGGATCAAACTACAAGACAAATTTGCTCTTTCACGATTACACTGTCAGATTACTGCAATAAAATCTTGTATTCCGATACCACCACATCCCATTTTTTACCATCATTGGGCTTTATCCTGTCAACACAAATGAGACCGGATACACTCGTTACCGTGGCGACGACAACAAGAGTGGAGCGCGCCGAAGGTAATATAAGGAGAAAATGGGGAAAAATGTGTTTTGGTGGTCACCGGTGCTCAGGACAGGAGATGACGTTCGTTTAAGGCTTGGTTGAGGTATGTTCACGTACTTTTAATACAATACGGCTCACAAGCAGGCAATAAAATGTTATGTAGCCTAGCAAGCGACTGCTAGCACTGACGGTTGTACGTAAACATGCTGCCGTTCTGTCAAATCATGCTCTAAAGTTTCGGTGTGGGTGAAGTAATTTAATTAAAAATAAAGTAATTTAATTACAGTAAGTTAGCAGCCATTATTTCTGTCACGTTGTAATGTTGGTTTGACCTGACTGATTAGAATACACGATCTGACTATAGCAGCGATTACCAACCTTTATGGAGCCAAGGAACATATTTTACAATAGAAAAATCTCACGGCACACCAACAAACAAACATGTCACAAAAAGTGGCTACATTAATTACTGTATTTTAATTTAATTTACTGTATAATCGAGCTAGAAACCAGCTGACTAAAGAAATTAACATTGCAAAGAGGAACTATGCAGCAAAGTTGGAAAAACAGTTTAGCGCAAACGACTCTAAATCAGTCTGGCATGCATTCCAATCGCTGACTAATTACAAGCGACGATCCCCCCAAGCTGAGAACAATAGCACACTAGCCAACGACATGAATACCTTCTACTGCAGATTTGAAAAGAACAGTTTCACCTGCCATCTGCCAGTGGATTTACAGCTTTCTGACGGGCAGGACACAGCAGGTCAGGCTGGGGGAGGCCACCTCATCCACACGCAGCATCAACACTTGGGCGCCCCAAGATTGTGTCCTATCTCCGCTGCTCTCCTCTCTCTACACGAACGACTGCACCTCAGCGAATCCGACTGTCTAACTCCTGAAGTTTGCAGATGACACCACTGTCAAGGCCTCATCAAGGACGGTGACGAGTCTGCATATCAACAGGAAGTGGAGCGGCTGGAGCTGTGGTGCGGCCGACACAACCTGGAGCTGAACACGCTCAAGACTGTAGAGATGATCGTGGACTTCAGGAGGCATCCTTCGCCACAGCTGCCCCTCACGTTGTCCAGCTGCCTTGTGTCAACCGTCGAGACCTTCAAGTTCCTGGGAATTACAGTCTCTCAGGACCTGAAGTGGGTGACCAACATCAACTCCGTCCTCAAAAAGGCCCAGCAGAGGATGTACTTCCTGCGGTTTCTGAGAAAGCACGGCCTGCCACCGGAGCTGCTGAGACAGTTCTACATAGCGGTCATCGAATCAGTCCTGTGTTCTTCCATCACAGTCTGGTTTGGTGCTGCTACAAAAAAGGACAAACTACGACTGCAACGGACAATCAAAACTGCTGAAAGGATTATCGGTACCCCCCTACCCACCATTGAGGACTTGCACGCTGCCAGAACTAAGACAAGGGCGTGCAAAATGCTCTCGGACCCTCCGCACCCCGGTCACCAGCTCTTCCAGCTCCTTCCCTCAGGTAAGCGCTACCGATCAATGCAAACTAGAACTAGTAGACATTCCAACAGCTTCTTCCCTCTTGCGATTAACTTCTTAAACACCTGACCTACAATTGCATTACAACATGCTGGCAATTTTTTGACTTGAGTTCGGTGTCACATTTCTGTGGGGCCAATTATGTATTACTCGTGCACTCACTGTAGTTGTCTCGCCATGCTGCAATATTTGCATATACTGGCCACTCATGCCAGAGTAGCATCTGCTCCATTTGCACACTGATTGAGGAGTATCTGTAACATTTGCACAACCAACATTGTCCCAGATTATCGCACTACTCGTCACTTTAAACCGCATACACTCCTTGAAGTCTCAGCGCCCTTTGCACATTGGTCATTGCACCGGACTATTGCAATATTAGTCATTCGAACTGCTCTAAGTGCTAGAAGACTCTGCATCTTTTTGCAATTGTCAAAAAAAAATAAAAAATGTACCGGCATTACCAGATAAGTAGCAACGCTTTATTGCTCAGTGACTCTTTTTTGTCAATGTCTTTATGTCTCAAAAGTGTTCTCTGTCAATTGACTGTCTGTTGTCGTACTAGAGCGGCTCCAACATACCGGAGACAAATTCCTTGTGTGTTTTTTGGACATACTTGGCAAATAAACATGATTCGAATTCTGATTCTGATTCTGATTCATTTGTTCTGTCTGTCACTATACCTCTCTGGCATAAATAGAGTTATACAAAGATACATTATTGTAAATATATTTTTTTGAGCAATTAAGTACACAAGTATATACAGTAAATGAACAGGTCATTTAAATAGACAGATTCCTCCATCTTGTGATCGGATCGGTCATCGGTTATCGTTTTTTTAAACTCGCTGATCGGTGATTGGTGATCGTACCCAAAATTCCTGATTGTGTAAAGCCTAGTTTTTGCTAAGTTTTTTTTCCCTCTCAAAGTGACTAAAATCCCCTCTGGAAGCGAGTGTAAACCGTAACCAAAACAACAGCAGAAAATGGTGGCTATCCTCCCCAAATGTAACTTAACACATGACAGTTACAGAGCGATAGCACCCCTTAGCACCACATGGTGACCTGCATTAGCGTAACGAGATGAACAGTGAGGATCATAGCACTATGGTTTCTGCTCTATGTTTAGTTACAACAATGATGATAATGCAAATGCTACAAAACTAATTAATTGACAGTATAGAAGGTTAATTAGCCTAATCATACTGTAATTCAAGAGATTCTTAAGGCAAAAAATTAAAATTTTCAATGGCCAAGTCAATGACCTGATCTTAACCCAATACAGAATCCTTTGTACTTCCGGCAGCTCCATATCGAGCGACTCAGAATGTGACATCAGAATGTGAGTGAAATGTCATGCAGCGTAGTTTTAAATTGTGACCACTCAAACTTGGATCTTTCAGCCCACTTCGAACTTGAGAAAACACCTTGCGGTAAGTTGCAGATGTTTTTGCTGTCGTTTTGGCAGTGCATCTGGCATCATTGGCCCTCTTTTATGGTCATAAATCACTGTAAAACTTGCTTCTTTAAGATTACGTGCCATGCTGTAATCTCTCTCTCTCTCTCACTCTCTCTCGCTCTCTCTCACACACACAAAAGTGTCAATAAATCTGGTCAGCAAACACCTTCTTCATTCAGTCATTTTAGTGAATAAATATCATTTTTCTGTAAGGCCCTATGCGTGTGTTGTTGTTTGTTTGAGGCACTTAAAAATTTAAATGGTGGCAGGTGTGTCTGGCCATATGTTATTAGTATTAGTGTTTTTTCATTTTATTTGACATAGTTCATAGTTCCTTTTTCCATTATGTTCATGACGGGCTATTACCCTCAAAATACTGGCATTTCATTTTCCCATTGTTGTCACTCATTCAGTCCACACTAGTAGCCACCTGCAGCTTTCAGCCAACAATCTCAAAAACATGAAAACTTGTTGCTTAAATGTTTTTATCATTATTATTTTTTTGAGGAATTAAAACAAAAACAGGAGTTTGTCCTTAATGTGCAAACAAAAACCTGTAACACAGTATGACAGTAACGATGTTGAAAGAACATTGAGAACTTTGCATTCCTAGCAGCTCTGTCTGATTATATGATTTTTTTTGTTTTTTTAAAATCTGATCCAGTCTTATATTACAAAACAAAATAAATGCCATATTTTGACAGTGTGATCATACAGTGTTTTAACTAAAGCATTCTAGTCCCATAATTTTCCTAGCAAAGAACAGATTCTCTCCCATTTAAGGAGTGTCCATGAAAGCACCTCGCGCATGTAAACCTGAATAGCAGCCGTATCCCTCTACATATGAAGGCTCGTATATAGTGTGTCCGGACGGGTTTAGTCCTGGAAGTCCCAAACAAAACCTGGCACAGTACTGTACCTGAACAAGTTCAATGAACGAAAGTTTATTGAAATAGTTAATATTTTTTGCGGACGCGAACTGAACTTAGTTCATTCCTGCCAGGTGAACGTAATTAAGAACAAGGTTGTTTTAGAACAAGGTACATTTTCATTCAAGAGTGTCAGATTTGGTTGAAGACTTCCAGGAAAAAGAAAAAACAAGTCTGAACACACTATATACAAGCGGATAAACGCTGTATGTGGCAACCGATTCAGTGCGGCCAAGTTCCGCCATTCATGGCAGGCACGTCGCAGCTGTGTGAGGATGTGAGATGCGTTCTGGGAGACGGCGTAAATGGGAGTGAATGCGTTCTTCGGTGGTTCTTTTGTAATACAGTAAATAATTGTAGAAATTGATTAGGCATACTACGAAAATTTGTCTCAGTATGCTTTAGTTTAAACTCTGTACGATCACACAAATTATAACAACTGTTTTTGAATATAAGAATAAATGAAAATTTTGTTAATATACTCAGCCAGAGCTGCAAGGAATGTAGTTATCCATGTCCTTTCACCATTGTTCCTGTCATACTCTGTTGCATGTTTTTGTTTGCATATTTAGGACAAAAGTCCTGTTTTTGTTTTATTTCCTCATTTAAAAAAAAAAAAAGACTTCAAGTAACAAGTTGTTTCTCATGTTTTTGAGATTGTAGGGTGAAAGCTGCAGCTGGCTAGTGTGGACTGAATGGGTGGCAACAATGGGAAAATGAAGCCAGTACTTTAAGGGGAATAGCACGTTTGCAAGATATTTAGAAAAAAAACAAAAAAGAACTATGAACTAGATCATTTTTGGAATGGTGAACTTAGTTCAAAATTTTGAATCATGAACTATGAATTGAACTAGTTTATTTTTGGAACGGCGAACTGAACTTTGAACTAGTTTGCGTAGAAAAATAACTTTCCCAACACTGACTTGGCATTCTTGAATGAAAGGCACTTGAGCGCCTTCTCAATTACGTTTATCAGCCAGAAATGAACTAAATTCAGTTCACGTTCTACCAAAATATGAACGAGTTCATGAACTTTCATTCATTGAACTTGTTCAGGTACAACGCTGTCAATCTCATATTGATTGCATTATTTTAAATACTTTATTACATTATATTACCGAACAAATCCCATGGAAATTTTAGGTTTGCTGCCATTATTGCCGTGCTTGTGGAGCATACGGCAACAATCCAGAGGCTATTTTGTGCATCACATCAAGCTGGATTAAAATTTCCAACTCATCACACTTAATGATGATGTATGTTTCAAACGCTGGAGTTGTGGCCATTTGTTTGGTGGTAAGACATGCCAAAACACATGTTACCAAGATACCCTCAAAGTTTTATTGCGATTGGACAAATGGTCATTGAGTTGTGGCCAATTTGCTGTAAGACCTGCCAGCGCAATGGTATTGGCCAACGGCGGCAATGTTACTTAACCAATCTTCCGTAAAATTTACAGACTTGTGCATGAACCTCAGTACCAATAGAGTAGAAAGAATGAACATTTCAAATGAGAAAATCTTGGGTCTTAACATAGTGTGGTGGATTAATTAGAAAAGTAATAGTAGTGTCCATGCTCATGCAGACACTATTATTACATCACACATAACATAATTCATATCATATAAAGTACAACAAGCGAAATCGTTGTTTAAAACAGCATTACTACTGCAAGTGAAGAAATAGTGATGTAAAAATCACTTTAAGTTCACTGTGACTTAATATTAAGGCTTAGGTTCACCCGCCGGGTGTCAACATGCTGAGGGCGCTCTTTCCTGTGAGTTATCTGAAAAGGTTTTCTTTTTCTGTTAATCAATTTTAGGAAAATGTTAAGTCCTAATTTTACATATAATTTGCCACTAAGAGAACATGTTGCCCTTTTACAAACTTTCCAGCTCCCCCTTTCAGATTTATTAGAAACTAAAAATGCAAGGTCCCCTGTGTCCCATTGTCCTGCACACACAAACAAACATGCTTCTCCAAACTGTTTAAATAACAAAATCAGGATTGATTTGATTTGCCTCGGTGAATCGTACAGTAAATTAAATCTAGTTTGCTTCTGAATTATACCAGGTAGAGGGGGTTTACCTGTCCTCTTTTACTACATCGAAACTGTAGCAAAAATATACACATATTTGGGCAAACAAAAAGACCAATAAATTGAAATTGCCTCAGAATTGAGGGATGCATTGTTCAATTATGTCTCTTTGGAGAGGTGCACTGAGACCTTGCCGAAATATAATAAAGGCTGAAAATAGTGTAGCGGGCTGTTTGTTCTGCTGTTATTAGCCCTTCAAAATAAGATGATGTATTATTTTTTGCCAATGCAGGAGAAGAACAGTGTGATTTTGACAGAGAGGATAAGCTTACTTAGTGTGAGAAAGCCATATAGGAGAAATTTAAAAGTGTAATAAAACAGATGGAATAATTTTGCTCTCTGTCTTCTTCATCTTCCCACTCACAGCTGCCACCTCTGCAGGAACAGAACATCTTGTGCTCAGAAGTGACATTTCAGAGTTTGCCTTGATGAGACGTAGTAAGACCCATTTAACTGAATGAACATCACAACATTTCACTTCTGGGAGGGTGTCAAGTCATATTATTATTAGTAAAATATAGTGGCATGAAAGTCACAGGCTTTACCGTTTACCATCATGTAATGTATTGTTCTCTTCATCTTCATTGACATTCATTTTTAACCATTCTTCACGCTCTCTCCTTTATTGTCATGAATCTTCCACGTCCTGGCCTCATTTTATTCCTTCACCGTTACAATATTTCATCTTCTTTATCATCACGAGCACTGTCTGTGCCTCTATCACAATACCTACTCTCATTCCTACTTAAACATTCAAGTTACATTTTCTTTATTTCCTCCTCCCATTGACCTCTGGCTCCACTCGTTGTTTTCATCATCACACTCATCATCTCCCTAACTATCCCAGCGGTGCAGTTTTTGTATGTGTGAGAGTGCACGACTTTTTAAAAGCTTTATGCTAATTCAGCTGAAGAGAGAGACCAATTTCAGAAGTGCTTGGTAACATTTTATTATAGCTCATAAACCCAAGGTCAAATGTCTCGGAAGAAGAGGCAAGAGCATCATTTGGAGCAGTATGGTCAATTTTCACACTGCTTTAGCTCCTTTGCTTCCTGTTCGTTCATACACACGCAATGCTCCAACTCAACATAATTATAGGAGAATTTCATAGGAAGTTGGATTAAAAGTCAAGTACTACAGTGGTGTGAAAAAGTGCCCCCTTCCTGATTTCTTATTTTTTTGCACGTCTGTGACACTTAAATGTTTCCGATTATCAAACAAATTTAAATATTAGTCAAAGAACTAAACACAAAATGCCGTTTTTTTAATTGAAAGTTTTTATTGTTAAGGGAGAAAAAAAAATCCAAACTTACATGGCCTTTTGTGAAAAAGTGATTACACCCCTGTTAAAACATAACTGGTTTATTGTACCTGACTTCAATTTCTCAAGCCACACCCAGGCTTGTTACTGCACCTGTTCTCAATCAAGAAATCACTTAAATAGGACCTGCCTGATAAAGTAAAGTCGAACAAAAGATCCTCAAAAGTTAGTAATCGTGCTGAGATCTAAAGAAATTCAGGAGCAAATGAGAAAGAAAGTAATTGAGATCTATGTGTGGAAAAGGTTATAAAGCCATTTCTAAAGCTTTGGGACTCCAGCAAACCGCAGTGAGAGCCATTATGCACAAATGGTGAAAACAGAACAGTGGTGAATCTTCCAAGGAGTACCTTGTTTTCCCTCTTTGTTTTTTGTAAATTAATCCTTTTTTTTTGTTTTCCGGCACTCCCACCTTGCCTCCCTGCTTCCCTGCAATTGGGTGCTCCACTTCCTTGCCTCCAACTCCTTGAAAACCTGAACCTGACAAATAGACCAATCTGGTAAATCTATCATGCCTAAAACTGATATGATAGCGGGCAGTCAAAAATATTGACTAATCAGTCCTTCAAGCACCTCAGTGCTTTAGTCACAATCATAAACTCTGAATCTGAAAACTTGAGAGCCGTGATGTACTGTAGATGTTGCTTTAGCAGGACTATTATCAGCAGATTACATTTCTCAATTAAAAGAAGGGGGGGAAAAAACAATTGAACAGTTGAATTGAAGGTATTTCTTGGTGACTTCATCCAGAGACTGCCTGTCAGTATAGTGTTCGCTGTGCTTTTGGCAGTGGTTCACTTCTACCTTTGGGTTTAATTCAAAATATGTATATATTATCAGTGCCAGAATCGGGATATTGAGGAAAATCAAAGAACTGTACAGTCACACTTTATGGGATAAGGTGTTCATAAAGTCTTGTATCACGTAACAATTGAAAAGATTTTCCTGAAAAAAAAATAAGTGTAACATTTATATTATTTTCGTTGTGAATTTACAATGTTCAACCTTCAATTCAAGTACCAGAGTACTATTATTTTAAACAAAACAAAAACATCATATAAGACAAAACTAACATCAGTAACACAGTGAGTTTTGGTCTATTTGTTTTTAATTACAATTATGGCAGCAGAAATGTCAAAACCAGTAAAGCAAAATATTACTGATCAGCACTGATGCACATTAATATTATCGGGGCTGCTAAGGCTTAACAAAGGTGAATCAATTTATAATAGTTTTTAATCATTTCTACCTCATGTGCGACATTCACCAATATGTACTGTCAAATAGAATACTTACTGTATAAACCTGCAAACATCTTTCTGGCTCAATTTGTTTAGACTACTGCAATTTGTCCTCTCATTCTTCTCCCTCTTTTCTCGTCTCTGCAAAGGGGTACCGTATTTTCCCGACCATAAGGCGCACTGTATTAAAAGGCGCCGACTCAGTTACGGGGTCTATTTCTGTATTTAACACATACCTAAGTATTAGGTATTATTGGGCGCAGGCATGGTAAAACGCTAGCTTAAAACCTATTGTAGCATGCATGCACGCTAGCGTATGTTTTTAAAAAGGCAGCAGGAGCAAAACTGAGTTCGGTTGTACTTTATTGAAGTATTTAACAATGTACTCACGTTATTTTTTGATCAATCCTCATCTACAAATCCATCAACATCCTCATCTTCTGTATTCGAAATGAACAGCTGGGCAAGTTCGCCATTAAACACGGCAGGTTCCCTCTCGTCATTGTCGGACTCAGTCTCGTTGCCATGCGGCTCCTCAGAAACGATGCCGGCTTTTACGAAAGCTCGAACAACAGTGCAAGCAGACACGTTAAGCCAAGCATCCACAATTCATTCACAAATTGTGGCGTAACTCACCCGGCGCTGCCTCCTCGTCTTAGTAAAGCTGTGTTTGCCATCTGTCATCCATCGCTCCCACGCCGCTCGCAATTTCACTTTGAACGCCCTGTTTACACCGATGTCCAGCGGTTGGAGTTCATGAATCCATTGCTCGAGTTGGTCCAACTCGGGCTACCTCGCCTTGTTTCCGCGGAAACTCAGCTTCGTCTTCTTGACTTGGCGAAGCTCGTTTTCCTGATTCCTCCACTTGCGAACCATGGATTCGTTGATCTTGAATTCTCTCGCGGCTGCTCGATTCCCATGTTCCTCCGCATAACTGATAGCTTGCAGTTTAAACTGTGTTTTGTAAGCGTGTCTCTTCGTAGGTGCCATTTTCGAGGGTCCTTAGCCAAACCGATGTTGTTTTGAACAATGCACATACCGGCGCTATATGCCTACTGGGGGCGTGCCTTTAGCGTCATCTTTCATGCGCACCCTTCCCCCTTTAACGGCCGCATTTTGTCCTCAGTCACGTCCACCTTTCCTCTATATAAGCAGCGTGTCGGCAGGAAATGCTCCCAGTCAGTCAAGCGGAGCGCTCATCGAAGTCACACGACAACATTTACAGATTTTGGAACTCGGTGCACACATAAGGCGTGCCGCAACACAAGGCGCCCCGTCCATTTTGGAGAAAATATAAGACTTTTAAGTGCGCCTTATGGTCGTGAAAATACGGTACTTAAAGGGATGCAGATTCCCTGCTGCCACACCACAAGAAGAGGCAACATACTTTGCCGCCTTACACTGAGAAGTGTGCCTCTGTGTGTTATTTATGTTACATATGGCAGTTCCTTTTGTCCTTTGCCTGCATCCCCTCAGTTGTGCATTACATCTACATTATTATGTATATCATATCTCTGTTTGTGTGTGTGTATGAGAGAGAGAGAGAATAAAAATATTTTCATGTTGATCTTCTGTAAGGGAAATGTGTGTGTGCGTGACATTTCACTTTTCAAAGGTGACACCAAGACAGCATGGTACTCAATATTAAATGTGCTAGAGAGATGGAGGCTGTGAGAAGCTGAAAAGAGTGCAAGACAAGTGAGACAATGTAAGAAGAGACAAATAGTACTGATAAGTAGGCCGTGTGCCATTTCTTTTCCAAGTGATCATTTGGAAGCTCATCTGCTAAATGGGCATTTTGATTCTCCAGTTGCTGCCTTCTCCTAGTTCTTATTATGCTCACGCCTAAAGCACAGGTACTGTATCATGGCTCACATGTTATGCTGCTGAATCATTTAACACGGAAACAGAAAAGAGTTCTAGGTGAAAACTCTAGGACTCATCATCTCCATTCTTGTCATCTTTTACTCCTAGAAGACCAACACATGGGCTATTGGACGTGTGTTTTATACTCTATGCAGTAAAAATCATTCTACTTCATACAATGTAATTCCCCCAAATGATTGAATATTATTGTTATATTTTGCATTGCGTGTTTAAATGCCAGCATTGTTGGCTCACTGTAAGATGGATGGATTCTGTGTGGAGTTTATTCTCCTGTGCTTGTGTAGGTTCTCTTCAGGTACTTCACAATCCTCCTACAGTCCAACGATACATTTTGGGTTCGATGAAGACTGTAAGGGCCTGATTTACTAAAGGTTTGCATGTGCAAGAACAGAAACTTAAACGCACCCGAAATTGCATTTTCCAAATGGACAAGATTGTTGCAAAGCTTATTTTGCACATTCTGGGATGAGTATATGCAAACAGATTAAAACAGAATCAAACACAAAGTCACACAAGAGAGGCACATGCAATCCAAAGCTCAATCAACCAAAAAATGGCTTTTATGCAGTTACTGGCTTCCCCAAAATGATTGGAGCAAAATATTTCTAAGCTGTGACTAAATCATATTTTTGGCTTCCCCTAACACTTACAATTCTCCCACTTCAAATTTTATTTTGCGCCTGCAGTGCTGTCCCAAATGTTCCATGGTAAAAACCACTACACCTACCTAAAGTGCAAAACCCCTGTTTTAGATACGGAGATCACTTTTACACCGGCTGCCGACAGCGCACGCAATATGTTAGCTTGAGTGAATGCACAATTTGGCGCCCACTATTTTGGAAAGATCGCAATCTTAGTAGATCGTGCACAATACGTGAAACTGAACACATAATTTAGCGCCTGCCATTTGGGGTCTTAGTAAATCGGGCCCTAAATTGTCTGTGTACTGTGAATGATGGCGGTCTCTGTGTCATCCATGGTATTGATGGGTGATCACGACATTCAGACTTCTACAGGCAGGAACCAAATGTCTAAGTATTGCCACCATCAAAATCTAAATAAAAATACATTTCATAGATTTACGCATTACACTGGAGATTGGAAATAAAAGCCAACCACACCAATGATACACTTGAATGACCTTCACTTCGAATAAGTAATGTAAGCGCTGTTAAATAGTGGGTAAATTTGCATAATCATGAAAAAAATATTCAATATCAGTTTTCCGAAATATTTATTTAGGCAATTTCTTCCAAATCCCTTCCCATGCATAGCTTCCTCTGTCTTTACCCTTGTGGTTTTGTTTGCTCTCCATCTACTTTGCACTTTATTCTACTTCATCTTCCCTTCAGCTGGAGACCAACCACACCAAAGCACCAGGACCAGCCTATTTGGGCCACAGTACAAACACACTCACTTCCAGTGCTCTCAAATAACAACTCAATGATATTGTAGGTGTTCAGGCACTCCAAGGAAAAGCTTCAGATGAGATATATGTCTAATTAAGGTCTCATCTTTTTTTTTTCCATCTGAGTCAAATGGAACTATAATACATTCTTCTTTTCATCCTCACCACTTATGAAGCCTGTTTGTCTTTGGTCCATGTGGGCTGAGGGCTTTGTTTGATACTGCTAGTGTGTAGGCAGGTAAGAGGAGGTGTTGTTTATGGGTGCACATTTGAGAATTCATGACACTGTATGATAAGCCACTATGAGCTGTGAGATTTGTAAAAATTGTATATTATTAATAAATAACGTAAAAATTAATTAACGATCTATCTATAAGTACAGCAATATGGAGAATGCAAGGTATGAAATAAAATCTAATCTATTGCTACAGGTATGAATGAACTGAAAATAAACACACACAATAACACCTAAAAAAACAGGTATAAGGTCGTAAAACAACAGAAAGCTTTATTCCTTTATTGGAACAGAAAATGTGCAGTAATGTAATGTAATAAAGTAGCGAGAAGGACGTATGTCTACAAACAAGGGGTATACAATTACAAATAATTGGGATATACGGTAAAAGTTCGTCCATATACCCCAAGGCAACACGAGCAGTTTATTTCATCATTTGAAGTTGTGTCGTAAAGTGGTCTATAACCAAGTGATAAAGGAACAACAAAAGACCCCCAAAAGTGCACGCTCATTAACTTCAGCCAGTGCCACCGCAACACAGTCCTCCATTAAAGATACTCTTTACTACGCCTCACCATGTGCCACCAGCTCCCAGAGACATCAGAAGACACTGGAAGCTGTGAGATTTGTGGTAGCGAAGGACATGTAAATGTAATGTTAAGTTTTGGTGAATCAATAAGTACGAACATTTTGAAATCAATGAATAATCATATTCATTCATTTTGATTTCACCACCAATCCAAATAATCGTGATTATTATTTTTGCCATAATTGTCCCGCTTCGTGTCAAGTGTAGGCATTGCGGTGTGTCTCTTTTCCGGCCTGACGCAATGGACCAGACCAGACTAGAATTAAAATGACAGCAGCATTGCCAATTTTGTGTCATATGTATCTCTGCAATGAAGGAACTCAGCACATTTTAAAGATGCATTTTAGATGCTTTTTGTGCCCCCTCAGCTGGTAGCCAGCAGACAGAAGAACTGAGCACAGCCAAGGGCAACGTACAGTAGTCAGTCCCTTGCCCATGACCCGAGTTGTCAAAAACTCCCTGTATGTCTTGCCATCTGTTACCTGTATGTAACACCTGTACCTGTACCTGTATGTATGCACAGTTACAGCTTAGACCAAAATGTCAGCCCATGTAGGATTTAAACTCAAAACCCAATTCTGCTCTTTCTGGGATGGGAACTACAAGTGGCCCCTGTGTCTATTTTAATTGTAAAGAAAGTAATCCATTTGGACTACATCCTGAATATATGTTACAGTTTTGCCTGGTGTAATGGGGTAGTTGGCTTTTGTTGTTGTTTGCTTGTTTGTTTTTGGCTGCAGGGTGGATGGTTAGCACATCTGCCTCACAGTTCTGAGGACTGGGGTTCAAATCCCAGCCTCGCCTGTGTGGAGTTTGCACGTCTTCCCCGTGCCTGCGCTTGTTTTCTCTAGGTACTCCGGTTTCCTCCCACATTCCAAAAACATGCGTGGTATGTTGATTGAAGACTCTAATTGTGTGAATGTGACTGCGAATGGTTGTTTGTTTCCATGTGCCCTGCGATTGGCCGGCGACCAGTTCGGAGTGTACCCGCCTCTCGCCCAAAGATAGCTGGGATAGGCTCCAGCACGCCCGCGACACTTGTGAGGATAAAGCGGTACAGAAAATGGATAAATGGATGGATGTTTGTTTTTGTTTTTACAAACAGTTGTCTCAAGTTGTACACAAGGTTCTGTATCTGCTTTATGTCCCCATATATTATTCTTGGTCTGCTGAGATTTCATTTAGAATACAGTATATACTTATACAGTATACATACACGTCATGTATTTCATTTTTCGTCTTTTATTATAACCATATAAGCTGTTGAAACTTTAAACTAAACAGTGAATAACCTTCAAATGCATTTGTCACAAAAATAAAGCTGGTGCAACTTTTGGATAAGTGGCTGGCAGCTGTTTGCTTCAATCGCTTTTCATGCTAAGGTGGCTGCTTATTCACTGTTGAGGCAGAATTGAATTAGAATGTATGTCAACAAAATACAAAAAAGCAATGTGTAAAGAGCTCTGTGGTGGCCCTCTGCTGTCTCAAATATCAGGCCCCAATCACCCTGTGATTTTGACTTTGGCATTTAGGTACCGGTAGATTTAGTGTTTTACAATTACATCATAATTACATTTTTAATATTTAAACCAACACTACTACAGCGAGCTTGACTTTTTCACAACATCCACTGAGTTTTCAATCAACCGTGAACATTTCTTGGTTTCTCAAGGATCACAGTCCAAATGAATTTAATCCAAATCACAACAAGAAATTGTATCAAATGTTTTGTTCCTTTACAAATAAAGAAAAATAAACCTGAGTATGTTAAAAAGTGTCTCCATTCTTTACAAACTCAGACTGTATGAACCGACAAATATTTACAAACAACAAATATCACTGAAGTTAAATGACACATGCAAATGAGTCACCTTTTGGCGAAATTCACTGTTTTGAACTCAAAATAGGCCATTTACATGAATCATCTAGATCCTGCTTTGGATAAGTCACAGGAGTCCAGAAAAACACTTCCGCTGCTTTTGCTGTTAAGAAGTAACAATGACCTAAATGTCGCTCGCTCATTTTATTAATCAATTATTGCTTATTTATCAGCGGCACGGTGGACGTCTGGTTAGAGCGTCAGCCTCACAGTTCTGAGGACCCGGGTTCAATCCCCGGCCCCGCCTGTGTGGAGTTTGCATGTTCTCCCCGTGCCTGCGTGGGTTTTCTCCGGACACTACGGTTTCCTCCCACACCCCAAAAACATGCATTAATTGGAGACTCTACATTGCCCGTAGTCATGACTGTGAGTGCGAATGGTTGTTTGTTTCTATGTGCCCTGCGATTAGCTGGCAACCAGTTTAGGGTGTACCTCGCCTCCTGCCCGATGACAGCTGGGATAAGCCCCAGCATACCCGCGACCCTAGTGAGGAGAAGCGGCTCAGAAAATGGATGGATGCTTATTTATCAACTATTTCGTGCGCGAGACTACGACTTCGACTTCCGCATTGAGCGGTATCCAATCCAATTTAAGCGGTAATGATGTTTAAGTCTACTTCAGCAATCAAATGACACAAGAAAGTCTCATGACCTCACACAACGTCTTCTATTGGGCTTCCCGGGCATCGGTATTGACACTAGATAAGCCAGCTTGGCTGATCGTCGTGCCTACGTTGCCACCATGTTGGAAAGGTCCTCGTTACCATGAAGGCAACGGCACGCTACTCGTGTTGACATTTAGACGAACAAAAACAACCGCTTTCATGTATTGTAGTATTTTACTGGCACTGTCTGCCCAAACGTGGATGTTTCAGCTCACTTATACCTTTAGAAAACACCGTGCAGTAAATTGCAGATGTTTTGTTTCAGTTTTGACTGTGCATACACACACACACGCAGCAACATCAGAATTTGCACATTCACATTTTCTTTTCGAATTTATTTATTTATTTATTTATTTTTTTAAATTGATGTGCATGCTGTGGTTAAAAAAAAATCAGCAGTTACTCAGTATTTACTCAGTACTTGAGTAATTATTTCACTGTGTACTTTTTACTCTAACTCAAGTAATTTTTGGGAGGACTACTTTTTACTAGAGTCACATTAATTTCAAGTAACAGTACTCTTACTTAAGGACAATGTTTGGCTACTCTGCCTACCTCTGAAGCGGACATCCTCTATTGTTACTTTTATGTTTAAGCAACATTTTTGCTCATCAGATCAGCCCGTGTCGTATTTGTGTCACTGGTCTTTTGTATTTTCGCGTTGAGGTGCTGCGGGTCGTGGCCCTGGTTGCGGTCCCAGCGGAACCAGCGAAGCACACGTAACATCGCCGACAAGAGTTGATCCGCGAGTACATCATGTATTAATTAGCAAACGCGCCTAGAATTATCTAATTAGTTTACGATGTTAATGTTAAATGTATTAAGCGACGGAGCGATGTTCGGGATTATGTCACAACACAGAATGAACTAACTTCATGTAGCCCTCACTGGGCAGTACTCAAAAAACCGTTGAACCCTCAGTTCACTGGGGGGGAAAACCCAAACCGATTGTCGTAGGAACGAGCCCTCAAAACGCGCACAGCGACTGGATCCCGTAGCGTCGAAGCGGCAGCCCGGTGGCGTTGAGCAGGCAGGACCCGTGGCGTTCAGCAGACAGGACCCGTGGCTTTGAAATAGTAAATCCGTTCGCGTTCAAAACAGTCCAAGAATCCGTTCGTGTCCAAAAACAGTCCAAGCATCCGTTTGTGTCCAAAAACAGTCCAAGCATCCGTTCGTGTCCAAAAACCAGGTGCAGACCCCGCCAAAAAAAACTCTCTCCCTCTGGTCCCGCATCTCCCGCTCTTCCTCTCCACGACTCACCTCCTTCCCCCAATCCCATTGGACCACCACCCCTTCAATCAATCATTAAAACAAAAAAAAAACCGGAAATGTTCACAGACCCCTCGGGACGCAGGACACCCCAGTATCCATCCACACAAAGAACCAAACAAACTTAACTAGTTTTCACAACAGCAATTCAAACAAATACAGTTCAACACATTTTAGTCAGTACACTACACTCTCCCCCCACAAAAAAAAATTTGTCATGCCCTCATGACATGTATAACAACATAAACTTTTATGAACAGGATAAACACTCCCCTCTCAAACCAATCCACTTATAAAAAATGCTCTTGTACCTCAAAGGTGATGGAGATAAGCCATATGTCTTATCATCAACCTTAGCTCGAGAGACAGTATGAGTACTAACTGCCACAGAGCTTGGACTCCCTAACAAGTCATAGGTTAGTCGGGTAGGAACCCTTTTCAGTCTTTGAGGCCGTCGTGCCTCGTCTGAACTCTCTGTAACACTGTCTTGTCTCGCAGTCGTTACATCGAATGTCTGTGCTTCAGTGTCCCTTCCAGTATCAACAGTACTTTCAAAAGTCTCATCTTGCACTACGGATCCATCGTCATCTGTTGCCGCAGATGCCTCAACTGTAACCTCATCCATCTCTTGGTTAATTGGAGGGACAACTTGATCCAAATCCATGCTGACAGGTTCTGATTGAACAGTTTCCTGAGCTTCCGGTTGTCTTGACTCACATATGGAGTGATAATCATACCACACACCCATTTCATCCTCTTCTGAGTCAGATGCAGACTCAATCTTTTCAACATGATCAAGCGCTGGTACACCAGAAAGATTACAGTTTTCAGCCCTCTTTGCTTTGAGTCTTTTGCTGGCTCTCCGTTTGCGTTGAAGTGTATCTTCGTTCTTTTCCACATTCAATTTCACTTCCTGTCCAATGGGCAGAATGTGATTTCGGTGCAATACTTTGTTAGAGCCTTGTCCGTTCTCTGGCTTCAACTTGAACACAGGCAAACCAGGGAGTTGACTCTCCACAACGTATGGTGTAGCTTTCCAACGATCAGCTAGCTTGTGTTTTCCTTGCAGTCCAAGATTTCTGATTAACACCCTGTCACCAGAGACTAATGGACAGAAACGAACTCTCTGATCGTAGCGTTGTTTGTTCCCTTCATTTTTTTTTCTAGCCATGCTCTCGGCGAGCTGGTAGGCAGTCTGTAATTCTCGTTTCATGTTTTTGACGTATTTCAGATAGGACTTGGTGGATGTACCATCACTTGAGACTCCAAATGCCACATCTACTGGCAGTCTAGCCTCTCGACCGAACATGAGAAGATATGGCGAGTGGCCTGTTGACTCATTTAGCGTGCAGTTGTATGCATGCACCAGCTGACTGATGTATTTACTCCATTTACTTTTGTCCTGCGCATCAAGAGTACCGAGCATGTTGAGAAGAGTTCTATTGAAACGCTCAGGTTGCGGGTCACCCTGCGGGTGGTAGGGTGTGGTTCTAGACTTCTTTA